>NC_086445.1:30073625-30271125 GCF_028390025.1 Pseudophryne corroboree | reverse complement strand
GAGCCTTTTCCTCGCACCCCCAGTTGCGGGAGAATGTGAAGGAGGAGATGTTGACAGGTCGCGTTCCGCTTGACTTGACAATTTTCTCACCAGCAGGTCTTTCAACCCCAGCAGACTTGTGTCTGCCGGAAAGAGAGATCCAAGGTAGGTTTTAAATCTAGGATCGAGCACGGTGGCCAAAATGTAGTGCTCTGATTTCAACAGATTGACCACCCGTGAATCCTTGTTAAGCGAATTAAGGGCTCCATCCACAAGTCCCACATGCCTAGCGGAATCGCTCCGTGTTAGCTCCTCCTTCAATGTCTCCAGCTTCTTCTGCAAAAGCCTGATGAGGGGAATGACCTGACTCAGGCTGGCAGTGTCTGAACTGACTTCACGTGTGGCAAGTTCAAAGGGCATCAGAACCTTGCACAACGTTGAAATCATTCTCCACTGCACTTGAGACAGGTGCATTCCACCTCCTATATCGTGCTCAATTGTATAGGCTTGAATGGCCTTTTGCTGCTCCTCCAACCTCTGAAGCATATAGAGGGTTGAATTCCACCTCGTTACCACTTCTTGCTTCAGATGATGGCAGGGCAGGTTCAGTAGTTTTTGGTGGTGCTCCAGTCTTCTGTACGTGGTGCCTGTACGCCGAAAGTGTCCCGCAATTCTTCTGGCCACCGACAGCATCTCTTGCACGCCCCTGTCGTTTTTTAAAAAATTCTGCACCACCAAATTCAAGGTATGTGCAAAACATGGGACGTGCTGGAATTTGCCCATATTTAATGCACACACAATATTGCTGGCGTTGTCCGATGCCACAAATCCACAGGAGAGTCCAATTGGGGTAAGCCATTCTGCGATGATCTTCCTCAGTTGCCGTAAGAGGTTTTCAGCTGTGTGCGTATTCTGGAAAGCGGTGATACAAAGCGTAGCCTGCCTAGGAAAGAGTTGGCGTTTGCGAGATGCTGCTACTGGTGCCGCCGCTGCTGTTCTTGCGGCGGGAGTCCATACATCTACCCAGTGGGCTGTCACAGTCATATAGTCCTGACCCTGCCCTGCTCCACTTGTCCACATGTCCGTGGTTAAGTGGACATTGGGTACAACTGCATTTTTTAGGACACTGGTGAGTCTTTTTCTGACGTCCGTGTACATTCTCGGTATCGCCTGCCTACAGAAGTGGAACCTAGATGGTATTTGGTAACGGGGGCACACTGCCTCAATAAATTGTCTAGTTCCCTGTGAACTAACGGCGGATACCGGACGCACGTCTAACACCAACATAGTTGTCAAGGACTCAGTTATCCGCTTTGCAACAGGATGACTGCTGTGATATTTCATCTTCCTCGCAAAGGACTGTTGGACAGTCAATTGCTTACTGGAAGTAGTACAAGTCGGCTTACGACTTCCCCTCTGGGATGACCATCGACTCCCAGCAGCAACAACAGCAGCGCCAGCAGCAGTAGGCGTTACACGCAAGGATGCATCGGAGGAATCCCAGGCAGGAGAGGACTCGTCAGAATTGCCAGTGACATGGCCTGCAGGACTATTGGCATTCCTGGGGAAGGAGGAAATTGACACTGAGGGAGTTGGTGGGGTGGTTTGCGTGAGCTTGGTTACAAGAGGAAGGGATTTACTGGTCAGTGGACTGCTTCCGCTGTCGGCCCAAGTTTTTGAACTTGTCACTGACTTATTATGAATGCGCTGCAGGTGACGTATAAGGGAGGATGTTCCGAGGTGGTTAACGTCCTTACCCCTACTTATTACAGCTTGACAAAGGGAACACACGGCTTGACACCTGTTGTCCGCATTTCTGGTGAAATACTTCCACACCGAAGAGCTGATTTTTTTGGTATTTTCACCAGGCATGTCAACGGCCCTATTCCTCCCACGGACAACAGGTGTCTCCCCGGGTGCCTGACTTAAACAAACCACCTCACCATCAGAATCCTCCTGGTCAATTTCCTCCCCAGCGCCAGCAACACCCATATCCTCCTCATCCTGGTGTACTTCAACACTGACATCTTCAATCTGACTATCAGGAACTGGACTGCGGGTGCTCCTTCCAGCACTTGCAGGGGGCGTGCAAATGGTGGAAGGCGCATGCTCTTCACGTCCAGTGTTGGGAAGGTCAGGCATCGCAACCGACACAATTGGACTCTCCTTGTGGATTTGGGATTTCGAAGAACGCACAGTTCTTTGCGGTGCTACTGCTTTTGCCAGCTTGAGTCTTTTCATTTTTCTAGCGAGAGGCTGAGTGCCTCCATCCTCATGTGAAGCTGAACCACTAGCCATGAACATAGGCCAGGGCCTCAGCCGTTCCTTGCCACTCCGTGTGGTAAATGGCATATTGGCAAGTTTACGCTTCTCCTCCGACAATTTTATTTTAGGTTTTGGAGTCCTTTTTTTACTGATATTTGGTGTTTTGGATTTGACATGCTCTGTACTATGACATTGGGCATCGGCCTTGGCAGACGACGTTGCTGGCATTTTATCGTCTCGGCCATGACTAGTGGCAGCAGCTTCAGCACGAGGTGGAAGTGGATCTTGATCTTTCCCTAATTTTGGAACCTCAACATTTTTGTTCTCCATATTTTAATAGGCACAACTAAAAGGCACCTCAGGTAAACAATGGAGATGGATGGATACTAGTATACAATTATGGATGGACTGCTGAGTGCCGACACAGAGGTAGCTACAGCCGTGGACTACCGTACTGTACTGTGTCTGATGCTAATATAGACTGGTTGATAAAGAGATGTAGTAGTAGTATGTATGTATAAAGAAGAAAGAAAAAAAAACCACGGGTAGGTGGTATACAATTATGGACGGACTGCCCAGTGCCGACACAGAGGTAGCTACAGCCGTGGACTACCGTACTGTACTGTGTCTGCTGCTAATATAGACTGGTTGATAAAGAGATGTAGTAGTAGTAGTATGTATGTATAAAGAAGAAAGAAAAAAAAACCACGGGTAGGTGGTATACAATTATGGACGGACTGCCCAGTGCCGACACAGGGGTAGCTACAGCCGTGGACTACCGTACTGTACTGTGTCTGCTGCTAATATAGACTGGTTGATAAAGAGATGTAGTAGTAGCATGTATGTATAAAGAAGAAAGAAAAAAAACCACGGGTAGGTGGTATACAATTATGGACGGACTGCCCAGTGCCGACACAGAGGTAGCTACAGCCGTGGACTACCGTACTGTACTGTGTCTGCTGCTAATATAGACTGGTTGATAAAGAGATGTAGTAGTAGTAGTATGTATGTATAAAGAAGAAAGAAAAAAAAACCACGGGTAGGTGGTATACAATTATGGACGGACTGCCGAGTGCCGACACAGAAGTAGCTACAGCCGTGGACTACCGTACTGTACTGTGTCTGCTGCTAATATAGACTGGTTGATAAAGAGATGTAGTAGTAGTATGTATGTATAAAGAAGAAAGAAAAAAAAACCACGGGTAGGTGGTATACAATTATGGACGGACTGCCGAGTGCCGACACAGAGGTAGCTACAGCCGTGAACTACCGTACTGTGTCTGCTGCGACTGGATGATAAATAATGATATAAAAAATATATATATATCACTACTGCAGCCGGACATATATATATTATATAATGACGGACCTGCTGGACACTGTCTGTCAGCAGAATGAGTTTTTTATAGAATAAAAAAAAAAACACCACACAAGTGAAGTCACACGACGAGTGTTTAACTTTTTCAGGCAATCACAATATAGTATACTATACTACTAACTATACTGGTGGTCAGTGTGGTCAGGTCACTGGTCAGTCACACTGGCAGTGGCACTCCTGCAGCAAAAGTGTGCACTGTTTAATTTTAATAATAATATGTACTCCTGGCTCCTGCTATAACCTATAACTGGCACTGCAGTGCTCCCCAGTCTCCCCCACAATTATAAGATGTGTGAGCTGAGCACAGTCAGATACGAGTGTTTAACTTTTTCAGGCAATCACAATATAGTATACTATACTACTAACTATACTGGTGGTCAGTGTGGTCAGGTCACTGGTCAGTCACACTGGCAGTGGCACTCCTGCAGCAAAAGTGTGCACTGTTTAATTTTAATAATAATATGTACTCCTGGCTCCTGCTATAACCTATAACTGGCACTGCAGTGCTCCCCAGTCTCCCCCACAATTATAAGATGTGTGAGCTGAGCACAGTCAGATATATACATAGATGATGCAGCACACTGGGCTGAGCAGTGCACACAGATATGGTATGTGACTGAGTCACTGTGTATCGTTTTTTTCAGGCAGAGAACGGATATATTAAATAAAACTGCACTGTCTGGTGGTCACTGTGGTCAGTCACTAGTAAACTCTGCACTCTCTACAGTTCTACAGTACTCCTAATCTCCAGTAAATCAGGTCAATCTCTCTCTCTCTCTCTTCTAATCTAAATGGAGAGGACGCCAGCCACGTCCTCTCCCTATCAATCTCAATGCACGTGTGAAAATGGCGGCGACGCGCGGCTCCTTATATAGAATCCGAGTCTCGCGAGAATCCGACAGCGTCATGATGACGTTCGGGCGCGCGCTCGGGTTAACCGAGCAAGGCGGGAAGATCCGAGTCGCTCGGACCCGTGAAAAAAAACATGAAGTTCGTGCAGGTTCGGATTCAGAGAAACCGAACCCGCTCATCTCTACCAAAAATCTAAATCAAAATTGTCTGAGGAGAAGCGTAAACTTGCCAATGTGCCATATACGACACGGAGTGGCAAGGAACGGCTGAGGCCCTGGCCTATGTTCAAGGCTAGTGGTTCAGCTTCACCTGAGGATGGAAGCAGTCATCCTCCTGCTAGAAAACTTAAAAGAGTTAAGATGGCAAAAGCACAGCAAAGAACTGTGCGTTCTTCTAAATCACAAATCCCCAAGGAGAGTCCAATTGTGTCGGTTGTGATGCCTGACCTTCCCAACACTGGACGGGAAGAGGTTGCGCCTTCCACCATTTGCACGTCCCCTGCAATTGCTGGAAGGAGCACCCACAGTCCAGTTCCTGATAGTCAATTTGAAGATGTCACTGTTGAAGTACACCAGGATGAGGATATGGGTGTTGCTGGCGCTGGGGAGGAAATTGACAAGGAGGATTCTGATGGTGAGGTGGTTTATTTAAGTCATGAGGTAGCTGTGTGACTAAGCTAAGCGACCCAAGTGGCCGACACAAACACCTGGCCCATCTAGGAGTGGCACTGCAGTGTCAGACAGGATGGCAGATTAAAAAAATAGTCCCCAAACAGCACATGATGCTAAGAAAAAAAGAAGCGCAATGAGGTAGCTGTGTGACTAAGCTAAGCGACCCAAGTGGCCGACACAAACACCTGGCCCATCTAGGAGTGGCACTGCAGTATCAGACAGGATGGCAGATTAAAAAAATAGTCCCCAAACAGCACATGATGCAAAGAAAAAAAGAGGCGCAATGAGGTAGCTGTGTGACTAACTAAGCGACCCAAGTGGCCGACACAAACACCTGGCCCATCTAGGAGTGGCACTGCAGTGTCAGACAGAATGGCAGATTAAAAAAATTGTCCCCAAACAGCACATGATGCAAAGAAAAAAAGAGGCGCAATGAGGTAGCTGTGTGATTAAGCTAAGCGAACCAAGCAGCCGACACAAACACCTGGCCCGTCTAGGAGTGGCACTGCAGTGTCAGGCAGGATGGCACTTCAAAAAAATAGTCTCCAAACAGCACATGATGCAAAGATAAATAAAAAAAGAGGTGCAAGATGGAATTGTCCTCGGGCCATCCCACCCACCCTTATGTTGTATAAACAGGACATGCACACTTTAACAAACCCATCATTTCAGCGACAGGGTCTGCCACACGACTGTGGCTGAAATGACTGGTTGGTTTGGACCCCCACCAAAAAAGAAGTAATCAATCTCTCCTTGCACAAACTGGCTCTACAGAGGCAAGATGTCCACCTCATCCTCATCCCCCGATTCCTCACCCCTTTCACTGTGTACACACTGGAGGGGGGGCAACTTAGGCAAAATAAAGCCAGTTTGTGCAAAAGCCTCCAAATTGCCTCTTTTTCCTGCCAGTATACGTATGGACTGTCTGACATGCCTACTTGGATGCTGTCACTGATATAATCCTCCACCATTCTTTCAATGGTGACAGAATCATATGCAGTCCTTCAGTCTGGACCAGATGTCAGCACTTGCTCCTGTTTGCCCTGCATCCCCGCCAGCAGGTGGTTTTGGAAATTTTATCCTTTTCCTGGCAGCTCCAGTGCCGGTAGAAAATGAAGGAGGAGCTGCTGGTGGGTCACGTTCCGCTTGACTTGACAATTGTCTCACCAGCAGGTCTTTGAACATTTGCAGACTTGTGACTGCTGGAAAGGGAGATACAATGTAGGCTTTAAACCTAGGATCAAGCACGGTGACCAAAATGTAGTGCTCTGATTTCAACAGATTGACCACCCATGAATCCTGGTTAAACGAATTAAGGGCTCCATCCAGAAGTCCCACATGCCTTGCGGAATCGCTCCGTTTTAGCTCCTCCTTCAATCTCCAGCTTCTTCTGCAAGAGCCTGATGAGGGGAATGTCCTGACTCAGGCTGGCAGTGTCTGAACTGACTTCACGTGTAGCAAGTTCAAAGGGTTGGAGAACCTTGCACAACATGGAAATCATTCTCCACTTGAGTCAGTTGCATTCCCCTCCTTTGCCTCCAGTATATTGTAGGCAGATGTATAGGCTTGAATGGCCTTTTGCTGCTCATCCATCCTCTGAAGCATATAGAGGGTTGAATTCCACCTCATTACTACCACTTGCTTCAGCTAATGGCACGGCATGCTCATGAGTGTTTGCTGGCGCTCCAGTCTTCAGCACGCGGTGGCTGAATGCCGAAAGTGGCCTGCAATTTTTTTTCTGGCCCCCCGACAGCATCTCCTGCACGCCCCTGTTGTTTTTCAGAAAATTATGCACCACCAAATTCATTGTACTGTATGTGCAAAACATGGGACGTGCTGGAATTTGCCCACGTGTAATGCACGCACAATATTGGTGGCATTGTCCGATATCACAAATCCCCAGGAGAGTCCAATTGGGGTAAGCCAATCTGCGATGATGTTCCTCAGTTTCCGTAAGAGGTTGTCAGCTGTGTGCCTCTTATGGAAAGCGGTGATACAAAGCATAGCCTGTCTAGGAACGTTTGCGAGATGCTGCTACTGGTGCCTCCGCTGATGTTGTTGCTGCGGGAGTAAATACATCTACCCAGTGGGCTGTCACAGTCATATAGTCCTTAGTCTGCCCTGCTCCACTTGTCCACATGTCCGTGGTTAAGTGGACATTGGGTACAACTGCATTTTGTAGGACACTGAGGACACTTTTCTGACGTCTGTGTACATTCTTGGTATCGCCTGCCTAGAGAAGTGGAACCTAGATGGGATTTGGTACCGGGGACACACTACCTCAAGCAATTCTCTAACTCCCTGTGAACTAACGGTGGATACCGGATGCATGTCTAACACCAAAATAGTTGTCAAGGCCTGAGTTTTCCGCTTTGCAACTGGATGACTGCTGTGATATTTCATCTTCCTCGCAAAGGACTGTTGGACAGTCAATTGCTTACTGGAAGTAGTACAAGTGGTCTTCCGACTTCCCCTCTGGGATGATGATCGACTCCCAGCAGCAACAAGAGCAGCGCCAGCAGCAGTAGGCATTACACTCAAGGATCTATCGGATCTATCGGAGGAATCCCAGCTAGGAGAGGACCTGTCAGACTTGCCAGTGACATGGCCTGCAGGTCTATTGGCGTTCCTGTCTCAGGAGGAAATTGACACTGAGGGAGTTGGTGGTGTGGTTTGCAGGAGCTTGGGTACAAGAGGAAGAAGGGACTTAGTTGTCAGTGGATTGCTTCCGCTGTCACCCAAAGTTTTTGAACTTGTCACTGACTTCTGATGAATGCGCTCCAGGTAACGTATAGGGGAGGATGTACCGAGGTGGTTAACGTCATTACCCCTACTTATTACAGCTTGACAAAGGCAGCACACAGCTTGACACCTGTTGTCCGCATTTCTGTTGAAATAATTCCACACCAAAGAGGTGATCTTTTTTGCATTTTGACCAGGCATGTCAATGGCCTTATTCCTCCCACGGACAACAGGTGTCTCCCCGGGTGCCTGACTTAAACAAACCACCTCACCATCAGAATCCTCCATGTCAATTTCCTCCTTAGCGCCAGCAACACCCATATTCTCATCCTGGTGTACTTCCACAGTGACATCTTCAATTTGAATATCAGGAACTGGACTGCGGGTGCTCCTTCCAGCACTTGCAGGGGACGTGCAAATGGTGGAAGGAGCCACCTCTTCCCGTACAGTGTTGGGAAGGTCAGGCATCGCAGCCGACACAATTGGACTCTCCTTGGGTATTTGTGATTTAGAAGAACACACAGTTCTTTGCTGTGCTTTTGCCAGCTTAACTCTTTTAATTTTTCTAGCGGGAGGATGATTGCTTCCATCCTCATGTGAAGCTGAACCACTAGCCATGAACATAGGCCAGGGCCTCAGCCGTTCCTTGCCACTCCGTGTCGTAAATGGCATATTGCCAAGTTTACGCTTCTCCTAAGAAGATTTTAATTTAGATTTTTGGGTCATTTTACTGAACTTTTCCTTTTTGGATTTTACATGCTCTCTACTATGACGTTGGGCATCGGCCTTGGCAGACGACGTTGATGGCATTTCATCGTCTCTGCCATGACTAGTGGCAACAGCTTCAGCACTAGGTGGAAGTGGATCTTGATCTTTCCCTATTTTACCCTCCACATTTTTGTTCTCCATTTTTTAATGTGTGGAATTATATGCCAGTAATATATCTGGAATTAAACGTCAGTAATGTCTGGAATTAGATATCACTAGATAGTTAGATACCAGATACCACTGTGACTGGAATGATGATGACCCATGCACAGTGACAGGACACTACCACAGCACCTTACAGCAGCAATATGCAGCACAAGACACTGGACTAGTTTTAGTAATGTACTGTAGTAGTACTGAGCACCACAATGCAGCACAAGACAATGAGCAGTGATACTGAGCAATGATGATGATACTACTGAGAACTGACGCTGAGCAGCAAGATGCAGCACAAGACACTGAACTAGTACTAGTAATATACTGTATTAGTACTGAGCACCACAATGCAGCACAAGACAATGAGCAGTGATACTGAGCACTGATGATGATACTACTGAGAACTGACACTGAGCAGCAAGATGCAGCACAAGACTCTGGACTAGTATTAGTAACTAGGTGATTTATCGCGCCCTACGGGCGCTCTTCACACCGTCGTAAGGGGCTACGCCCCCTTAACCCTTGCACACCCTTGTGGCGTGCAATATTTTTATTATATGGAGTATTACATCCAATCATAATTGTGTGAGTGGTTAAATATTGCACGGACAAAGGGCGTGCAATGGTTAAGGGGTGGAAGGCTCTTGCAATGGCGTGAACAGCGCACGCAGGGCCTGGTGAATCACCTAGTAGGTGCTTTGGTTGGGGGAGTAGGGGGCGCGGGGAAGAGGCGGATGGGATCCTGGGGTGCCACCGGAGTGGTGCCGCAGGTGGGGGAGGGTGCGTGGGTGCTGCGGGTGGTGGTCCGGAGCCGCTGCGGGTGGGGAGGAGCAGTTGCAGGGGTTGTCCCGGGTGAGGGAGGGGCGGATGCAGTGGTGCGGCGGGAGGTACTGGGGCGGGGTCGCTGCGGGTGGGGGTCCGGATCTATCGCGGGTGCTGGAGGGGGTGTGTGGGGGTGCCGCGGATGGGGCCCGGAGGTACTGTGAGTGGGGGAGGGGCGGGTAATGCTTATCCTGCTTCTCCTCCTGTCAGCAGCTAAGCTGCTGTCCTCCCTTTGGCAGTGGCTCTCCCGGAGACTCACACAGCAGGCAGTCCTATTGTTCGCGCCGGTGTCCCAACGCGCCGCATTACAGGGAAGAAGATGTACGCAATAAACTACAGCTCCCAGCAGCCCTAAGGGGCAGAATGCTTCAGGCTAAGGGCTGCTGGGAGCTGTAGTTTATGTAGTGCGTCTACTTCCCTGTAATGCGGCGCGTTGGGACAATGTAAAAGGTGAGAGTGCTGTGCAGTGTCAATTAACACTGCACACAGGGCCGGCGCTAGCCGCTCAGCAAAGGGATGCAGTGCAGGGAGACACCAGGAAGGAGAGACGTTCTCCCTGCTCTGCATCCCTGTGCTGAGCTGCTGCTGCTATCGCTGCTGCTGGCGGCTGCTGTCACACATGCAGCGGCGCCGGAAGCACAAAACCTTTTCTCCCCCTCGGCGCTGTCAGCACAAAACCTCCTCTCCCCCTCCCCTCCGTGACATTCAGTGGCCGGGAGGGAGTCAAAGTGGGTGGAGCTAGATAGGAGTAAGGGGCGGAGCTACACGGGACCATGCTGCAGCAGGAGGATGAGCTGCTACAGCTTCGGCCAGCCAGACTTCATTAGATAAGTGTCTGGAAAGAGAGTGAGTGCGTGTGTGTGTGTATATACAGTGTCTGTGTATACTGTATATATGTGTGATTGTGTATGTGTGTAATGTATGTACAGTACCCGTGACCACGCCCCCTTTTCGAATGTGTATCAGTGTTTATGTGTACATTGGCCCTCATTCCGAGTTGTTCGCTCGCAAGCTGCATTTAGCAACTTAGCACACGCTAAGCCGCCGCCTACTGGGAGTGAATCTTAGCTTATCAAAATAGCGAACGAAATGTTCTCAAAATTGCGAATAGAAATTTCCTTGCAGTTTCTGAGTAGCTCGAGACTTACTCTTCCAGTGCGATCAGTTCAGTGCTTGTCGTTCCTGGTTTGACGTCACAAACACACCCAGCGTTCGTCCAGACACTCCTCCGTTTCTCCAGCCACTCCCGCGTTTTTCCCAGAAACGGTAGCGTTTTTTTACACACTCCCATAAAACGGCCAGTTACCGCCCAGAAACACCCACTTCCTGTCAATCACACTCCATTCTCCAGAACGAAGAAAAAACCTTGCAATGCCGTGAGTAAAATACCTAACTGCATAGCAAATTTACTTGGCGCAGTTGCATTGCAGACATTGCGCATGCGCATTGGCGACTAATCGCTCCGTTGCGAGAAAAAAATAACGAGCGAACAACTCGGAATGACCCCCATTGTTGGAGGGTATGATGCTGCAGATGCAGGGGGACTATTTTGGGGTGTGGGGCTGGAGCTGCAGCTCCATCAGTCCCATTGCTAATCCTGCTCTGTGAAAACACAGCAGGCAAAGGGCAGAGCCTCCCATTGGATGTAACCTGTGTGGGAGGGCGTTTCTCGCCCAATCAGCTGTGGACTGGGTGTGATAGACCTGCCACTAACCCAATGAGAGCTCATAGCCACGCCCAGCGTTAGAAACCCAGGCACAGAATCACAGGGCTATTATATAGGAGATGTACTGTAGTAGTACTGAGCACCACAATGCAGCACAAGACAATGAGCAGTGATACTGAGCACTGATGATGATACTACTGAGAACTGACACTGAGCAGCAAGATGCAGCACAAGACACTGGACTAGTATTAGTTAGTGATGAGCGGGTTCGGTTCCTTGGGATCCGAACCCCCCCGAACTTCATCCATTTTACACGGTTCCGAGGCAGACTCGAATCTTCCCGCCTTGCTCGGTTGACCCGAGCGCGCTCGAACGTCATCATCCCGCTGTCGGATCCTCGCAAGATTCATATTCTATATAAGGAGCCGCGCGTCGCCGCTATTTTCACTCGTGCTTTGGAGATGATAGCGAGAGGACATGGCTGCGTTCTCTCAGTTTCTGTGTTAAGTGTGCTGCAAATATCTGTGCTCAGTGTGCTGAAACTATCTACATTCTCGGCCTGAAAAACGCTCCATATCTGTGCTGCATTGTAGTATATAGTAGGAGGACAGCGCAGAATTTTGCTGTGACCACCAGTATATATATATAGCAGTACGGTACAGTAGTCCACTGTTCTACCTCTGTGTCGTCAAGTATACTATGCATCCATACCTGTGCTGCATTTTAGTTGTGCGCAGTATATAGTAGGAGGACAGTGCAGAATTTTGCTGTGACCACCAGTATATATAGCAGTACGGTACAGTAGTCCACTGCTCTACCTCTGTGTCATCAAGTATACTATGCATCCATACCTGTGCTGCATTTTAGTTGTGCGCAGTATATAGTAGGAGGACAGTGCAGAATTTTGCTGTGACCACCAATATATATATAGCAGTACGGTACAGTAGTCCACTGCTCTACCTCTGTGTCGTCAAGTATACTATGCATTCATACCTGTGCTGCATTTTAGTTGTGCACAGTATATAGTAGGAGGACAGTGCAGAATTTTGCTGACCACCAGTATATATATAGCAGTACGGTACAGTAGTCCACTGCTCTACCTCTGTGTCGTCAAGTATACTATGCATCCATACCTGTGCTGCATTTTAGTTGTGCGCAGTATATAGTAGGAGGACAGTGCAGAATTTTGCTGTGACCACCAGTATATATATAGCAGTATGGCACAGTAGTCCATTGCTCTACCTCTGTGTCGTCAAGTATACTACAAAAGTTCAGAAAAATGACCCAAAAATCTAAATTAAAAGCATCTGATGAGAAGCGTAAACTTGCCAATATGCCATTTATGACACGGAGTGGCAAGGAACGGCTGAGGCCCTGGCCTATGTTCATGGCTAGTGGTTCAGATTCACATGAGGATGGAAGCACTCATCCTCTCGCTAGAAAACTGCAGTGCCACTCCTAGATGGGCCAGGTGTTTGTGTCGGCCACTTGGGTCGCTTAGCTTACACATCCAGCGACCTTGTTGCACCTCTTTTTTTCTTTGCATCATGTGCTGTTTGGGGACTATTTTTTGAAGTGCCATCCTGTCTGACACTGCAGTGCCACTCCTAGATGGGCCAGGTGTTTGTGTCGGCCACTTGGGTCGCTTAGCTTAGCCATCCAGCGACCTTGGTGCACCTCTTTTTTTCTTTGCATCATGTGCTGTTTGGGGACTATTTTTTGAAGTGCCATCATGTCTGACACTGCAGTGCCACTACTAGATGGGCCAGGTGTTTGTGTCGGCCACTTGGGTCGCTTAGCTTAGCCATCCAGCGACCTTGGTGCACCTCTTTTTTTCTTTGCATCATGTGCTGTTTGGGGACTATTTTTTGAAGTGCCATCCTGTCCGACACTGCAGTGCCACTCCTAGATGGGCCAGGTGTTTGTGTCGGCCACTTGGGTCGCTTAGCTTAGCCATCCAGCGACCTTGGTGCACCTCTTTTTTTCTTTGCATCATGTGCTGTTTGGGGACTATTTTTGAAACCGGCCATCCTGTCTGACACTGCAGTGCCACTCCTAGATGGGCCATGTGTTTGTGTCGGCCACTTGGGTCGCTTAGCTTAGTCATCCAGCGACCTCGGTGCAAATTTTAGGACTAAAAATAATATTCTGAAGTGTGAGGTGTTCAGAATAGACTGGAAATGAGTGGAAATTATGGTTATTGAGGTTAATAATACTATGGGATCAAAATGACCCCCACATTCTATGATTTAAGCTGTTTTTGAGGGGTTTTTGTAAAAAAAACACCCGAATCCAAAACACACCCGAATCCGACAAAAACATTTTCAGGGAGGTTTTCAAAAAGCGTCCGAATCCAAAACACGGCCACGGAACCGAATCCAAAACCAAAACACAAAACCCGAAAAATTTCCGGTGCACATCACTATTATTAGTAATGTACTGTAGTAGTACTGAGCACCACAATGCAGCACAAGACAATGAGCAGTGATACTGAGCACTGATGAGGATACTACTGAGAACTGTTTCTGAGCCTCAAGATGCAGCACAAGACACTAGACTATTATTAGTAATGTACTGTAGTATTACTGAACACCACAATGCAGCACAAAACAATGAGCAGTGATACTGAGCACTGATGATGATACTAATGAGAATTGACACTGAACAGCAAGATGCAGCACAAGACCCTGGACTAGTATTAGTAAGGTACTGTGGTAGTACTGAGCACCACAATGCAGCACAAGACAATGAGCAGTGATACTGAGCACTGATGATGATACTACTGAGAACTGACACTGAGCAGCAAGATGCAGCACAACATACTGGACTAGTATTAGTAATGTACTGCTGTAGTAGTACTGAGCACCGCAATGCAGCACAAGGCAATAAGCAGTTATACTGAGCACCGATGATGATACTACTGAGAACTGACACTGAGCAGCAAGATGCAGCATAAGACACTGGACTAGTATTAGTAATGTACTGTAGTAGTACTGAGCACCACAATGCAGCACAAGACAATAAGCAGTTATACTGAGCACCGATGATGATACTACTGAGAACTGACACTGAGCAGCAAGATGCAGCATAAGACACTGGACTAGTATTAGTAATGTACTATAGTATTACTGAGCACCACAATGCAGCACAAGACAATGAGCAGTGATACTGAGCACTGATGATGATACTACTGAGAACTGACACTGAGCAGCAAGATGCAGCACAAGACACTGGACTATTAGTAATGCACTGTAGTATTACTGAGCACCACACTGCAGCACAATACAATGAGCAGTGATACTGAGCACTGATGAGGATACTACTGAGAACTGACACTGAGCAGCAAGATGCAGCACAAGACACTAGACTAGTATTAGTAATGTACTGTAGTATTACTGAGTACCACAATGCAGCACAAGACAATGAGCAGTGATACTGAGCACTGATGATGATACTACTGAGAACTGACACTGAGCATCAAGATGCAGCACAAGACACTAGACTAGTATTAGTAATGTACTGTAGTAGTACTGAGCACCACAATGCAGCACCAGGCAATGAGCAGTGATACTGAGCACTGATGATGATACTACTGAGAACTGACACTGAGCAGCAAGATGCAGCACAAGAGAGACACTGTACTAGTATTACTGAGCAGCAATAAGCACTGATACTGAGCACTGATATTGAGAATTGCCACTGAAAGAACGTAGCCACGTCCTCTCTGCTCTCTCTACAATGCGCGAGTGAAAATGGCGGCGACTCGCGGCTCTTTTTTGGAATCCGAATTTCGCGAGAATCCGACATCAGGATGATGACGTTTTGCCTCATTCGGGTTTTCCGAGTCAGGCGGGAACAACCGAGCCTGCCCCGTACCCGTGTAAACCACGTGGAGTTCGAGGGGGTTCGGTTCTCGGAGAACCGAACCCGCTCATCTCTACATATATCCATACATACACACATACATACACACACCCACATGGACATACCTACATACATACTGTACATACACACAGAAACTATTACTAGTCAGGGGTTGGGTACGGGATCCCATCGGTCAGATTCCCGGCAGTCAAAATACTGACGCCAGAATCCCGACCGTCAGAATACTGGCAGAGGGGCAAACGGAATACACTTGGTTACACTTGCCTCGCTGTGGGCTCGGTGGTTCACTTCACTTGCCACAGGCGGAATGGATGTGACAACACTGACGCCATTCTGGCGATCGGGATTCCGGCATCAGTATTTTGACTATCAGGATTACAAACCACCGGGATTTCAACTACATCCCCCAGTCAGAGAACTTGCTGAACATACAAGAATATAGGATTTTGGTTACCTACCGGTAAATCCTTTACTCGTAGTCCATAGAGGATGCTGGGGTCCACATTAGTACCATGGGGTATAGATGGGTCCACCAGGAGCCATTGGCACTTTAAGAGTTTGAGAGTGTTGGCTGGCTCCTCCCTCTATGCCCCTCCTACCAGACTCATTCTAGAAACTGTGCCTGTGGAAACGGACATCTTCGAGAGAAGGATTTAACACAGATAGGGGTGAGATTCACACCAGCTCACACATACGAGGCACATCAAGCTAACTTAGCTTGAAAACTCAGCAACCGCTGAAACATTACTTATCAAGTAACAATGCAGTACTCAACTAAAATTAAATTGTACTGAACCAAATAATGAAAGCTGGAAAATGAAGCGGGCACCCAGCATCCTCTACGGACTACGAGAAAAGTATTTACCGGTAGGTAACCAAAATCTTATTTTCTCTTACATCCTAGAGGATGCTGGGGTCCACATTAGTACCATGGGGATGTACCAAAGCTCCCAGAACAGGAGGGAGAGCGCGGAGGCCCATGCAGAACTGATTGACTGAACTTCAGAACATCAGAGGCCAAATTATCGAACTTGTAGAACTTTCAAACGTGTTCGACCCAGACCAAGTTGCAGCTCAGCAAAGTTGTAACGCCGAGACACCCTGGGCAGCTGCCTGGGAAGACCCCACCTTACGAGTAGAGTGGGCCTTGACAGACGTAGGACACTGCAAGCCTGCCGTAGAATACGCATGTTGGATATTTAACCTGATCCAGCGAGAGTTCGTCTGCTTAGAAGCAGGACTCCCAATTTTCTTGGGATCATACAGGACAAACAGAGAGTCCGATTTTCTGTGACGAGCAGTCCTCTTCACATATATCTTCAGAGCCCTTACAACATCCAAGGACTTTGATGAAATTGAGGAGTCAGTAGCCACTGGCACCACAATAGGTTGGTTGATATGAAATGCTGACGCAACCTTCGGAAGAAACTGCTGATGTGTCTGGAGTTCAGACCTATCTTCGTAGAAGATCAAGTATGGGCTTTTACAGGACAAAGCACCCAACTCCGACACACGTCTAGAAGAAGCTAAGGCCAACAACGCGACAGCCTTCCACGTAAAAAAATTGACCTCAACCTCCTGTAGAGGCTCAAACCAGTTCAATTGGAGGAACTGCAACACCATGTTAAGGTCCCAAGGCGGCGTAGGCGGTACAAAGGGAGGTTGGATATGCAGAACTCCCTTCAAAAAGGTCTGAACCTCAGGGAGGGCAGCCAATTGTTTCTGGAAGAAAATGGATAGGGCCGAAATCTGGACCTTCACAGATTCCAACTTCAAGCCCATTTTATTGTGGTTAATTGGATACCTCCAAAGGTGGCAGCATAAATACACACCCATCAGCTGCACTTTCCAGTGATCATAAGACTCAGCTGCAGCCAGAAATATGCAAATATACCCCAACACCCTACACCATGTGCAAACATAGGATTTAGTCAGGGGGATTTCCGTGTGTGTGTGTGTGTGTTTTTTGTGAAATATATACATACAGTATATGTATATATATATATATATATATATATATATATAGATCATATATGGCCCGGCACTCCTCCTCTGAATATAGCGCCCCGGTGCCCCCAGCAACAATTGTGGATAGTCAGGAAGAAAGACTGCGGCACTCAGGGTCTTGTTTTAGTATAGAGATGTATTAAAAATACATTACAAAGACCATCAACGTTTCGGGGTGTCTAGCCCTTTTGTCAAGATGTGAGAGAGTAAAAGAAGTGCTGAAGTGACTTACCTATAAAGGAAGGAAAACCAGCCAAACCGCCAGTGAGTGGCCATCCGTGATCCCGGTGCGCGGCCAGAGCGGCACTGTGTAGTGACGTGCGTGCGCGGCTCGTGATGACGTGGCTGTTCCGTTGCTAGGTAGCAGTCGGGACGCCGAGGACGGGATGCGTGCACGTGACCTAAACACGATATAGAAGATCAGTGCACCTAGCAACGGAACAGCCACGTCATCACGAGCCGCGCACGCACGTCACTACACAGTGCCGCTCTGGCCGCGCACCGGGATCACGGATGGCCACTCACTGGCGGTTTGGCGGGTTTTCCTTCCTTTATAGGTAAGTCACTTCAGCACTTCTTTTACTCTCTCACATCTTGACAAAGGGGCTAGACACCCCGAAACGTTGATGGTCTTTGTAATGTATTTTTAATACATCTCTATACTAAAACAAGACCCTGAGTGCCGCAGTCTTTCTTCCTGACTATATATATATATATATATATATATATATATATATATATATCACGGACATGCGGTGAGCTAAATGGCTCAAGTGGAACTAGCTGGCCCCAGAGCCAGATTTACACACAATTTATGAGTCAAAGGGTACATCTGGGCATTATACACAGGTGCAGCAGTATAAACTCCTGGAATTTTGGCGAGTTTTGATCAGAGATGAGCAGAAAAGATAGGTAGGTGAGGCACTGCCTCCCCTGCCATAGACTTTTTACTCCAGAGTTTTGGCTATAAAAATTATTAGAATAATGTAAAGGAGATATTTCTAACATATTCCTTGCATTTATCATATACTTTACACAGTCAAAACTCTGGCACAAACATAAGAATGACAGGAAAGCTCTGCCTCACCTGCCTCACCTGCCTCACCCCACCGCATGTCACTGATATATATATATGTATACATACATATATATATATATATATATAAATATACACACATATACATATATATATATATATATATATATATATATATATTGATAATGTCGATATTACCTTAAAACACAAAGCTATACCTTTAAACACACTTTTACCGTGGAGCCGCTGCGGCCGCTAGACTTAATACTCACGCTACGCTATTTGCGTACAGAGTCCCGTACCCTGTGTCGTACTTTGCGTACAAACGCCGCGCTGGGGGTACAAAGTACACACAGCGCGTACACACTCAATTGATATACTTTAAACTTTATTAGTAATACAATGCAATGATATGATTACACTTTAAACCTTATGCAGCAAAGCACTGCAATGATGTTACACCTTAAACCTTATGCAGCGCTGACGGTACAAAGTACCCGCAGCGCATACACAGTCACACCTTATCAATACACTTTTAAACCTTATACAGTTAGGTAATGTAATATGCTTTAAACCTTAGCAGGGAAATGAGGACACAACACCGATTTGTAGTTAACCGCTGGGTTCTAACGCCACAGTGGATTATTTGAAAGGGGATAACAATACAAATTATACACTACAAGGCTAACAAGATAAATCTACAACAGAATAATGACTACAGTCAATGTACATACGTGAGAATAATCGCATGCGCTTCCTGGTCCAGTCCTCCGCTATTCAGGTTGAAAGCGTTGAGAGTCTTGTGTGTGGCCGGGGAGCAGCAGGCTTTATTTATACAATACTTCCAAAAGCAATACAATGGACACTGTAATCCCTTTGTTCATTGGACACAAGGATGCATCTTTACAGTACAGGAGAGGTCATAGGTTGATTTGAAAAGGTGGGCGATGTCTTTCTTAACTGCTCTTGTGGGTGGTCTCTTCTGGATTCCCGCCGCATACATAATATACAGTAAATATAGTTTATATCTATATTCTACTTCTGCACATAACTAACAACAGGAGCGTGCGATCTTCTGCAGACCAACACCGGAATGTTTCCCTTAAATTACCCTACAGCTGGATACCAAACGCCACCTTATAACCTTAGTCTGTCCCCTCCTATCATGTAAAGACGAATCCCTTTGTTCTGAAACCATTTAAACAGTTCTAACTTTCTTATGTAGTGTAAGGAGACTATGTGTATAATGTGCGCTATTTGAATTAAGTATGAAATGTTTTGATAGCCCTCCATGCGCACACAAACCCTACCGTAAATACGCATACCACGCGCTAAGGCGCATGACCGCGGGGAGCGACCTTATGCAAATTGCGGATATGTGCTCGCACAGCAGAATGAGTGTGCGCGCAGGGGCCATCTGTGTGTGGTTTGTATTTGGTGTGTGTGCTTCAATATTTTTCGACTTTGACAATATATATATTTATATATGTTAGAGATGAGCGGTTCGGTTCTCAGGGAACCGAGCCCTAGCGGACTTCACGCTCTGAGCCTGGATCCGAGTCAGGCTCGGGTTTTTCCGCCTGACTCAGGAACCAGAACGAGTCAAAACATCATCATCCCGCTCGGTTTGGAACCCATATAAGGAGCCGTGTGTCACCGCCATGTTCACTCCGGCATTGGAGAGTGTAGAGAGAGGACGTGTCTCCATTCTCTCAGTGTCCTCAGTGTCCGTGTCTTGTGCTGCATCTGTTCAGTCACAGTGGTTGTGTCCTCTGCTGCCATATGTCCAGTGCTGCTGTATTATAATAATAATAATAATAATAATAATAATAATAATAAGTCCCTTACAGTGTTGCTGTGTTGTCCTGCATCAGACCAGTGGAAGTGTCCTGTGCATCAGTCAGTACAGTGACCAGTCACAGTGGTGTCCTCTGCTGTCATATGTCCAGTGCTCCTGTGCCGCATACTGTGTTGTATAACTCCAGAAAAATAATAGAGAACAAAAATTTGGAGGATAAAATAGGGAAAGATCAAGAACCACTTCCTCCTAGTGCTGAAGCTGCCGCCACTAGCCATGACATAGACGATGAAATGCCATCAACGTCGTCTGCCAAGGCCGATGCCCAATGTGATAGTAGAGGGCATGTAAAATCCAAAAAGCCAAAGTTCAGTAAACAGACCCAAAAAAAGAAATTTAAATGGTCTGAGGAGGGCCGTAAACTTGCCAATATGCCATTTACGACACAGAGTGGCAAGGAACGGCTGAGGCCCTGGCCTATGTTCATGACTAATGGTTCAACTTCAGATGATGATGAAAGCACTCATCCTCTCGCTAGAAAAATTATATGAGTTAAGCTGGTAAAAGCACAGCAAAGAACTGTGCATTCTAAGATGGTATCACAAATCCCAGGGAGAGTCCAAGAGTGTCAGCGGTTGCGATGCCTGACCTTCCCAACACTGGACGGGAAGAGGCGGCTCCTTCCACCATTTGCACGCCCCCTTGAAGTGCTGGAAGGAGCACCCACAGTCCATTTTCTGATATTCAAATAGAAGATGTCACTGTTGAAGTACACCAGGATGAGGATATGGGTGTTGCTGGCGCTGAGGAGGAAGTTGACGATAAGGATTCTGATGGTAATGTGGTCTATTTAAATGAGGCACCAGGGGAGACACCTGTTGAAGGTGGGATGAAGATGCCCATTGTGATGCCTGGGCAAAATACCAAAAAAAGCCACCTCTTCGGTGTGGAATTATTTCTCCACAAATCCGGACAACAGGTGTCAAGCCGTGTGTTGCCTCTGTCAATCTGTAATAAGTAGGGGTAAGGATGTTAACCACCTAGGAACATCCCCCCTCATATGTTACCTGGAGCACATTCATCAGAAGTCAGTGTCAAGTGGTGAAACTTTGGGTAAGAGCATAAGCAGTCCACTGATACTTAAATCCCTTCTTCCTGCTGTACCCAAGCTCTTGCAAGCCACGCCACCAACTCCCTCAATGTCAACTTCCTCCTCAGCCATGAATGTCAGTAGTTCTGCAGGCCATGTCCCTGACAAGACTGAGGAGTCCTCTCCTAACCAGGATTCCTCAGGCGTATCCTTGAGTGATACGCCTACTGCTGTTGTTGCTGCTGGGAGTTGATCATCATCCCAGAGGGGAAGACCACTTGTACTACTTCCAGTAAGCAATTTACTGTCCAACAGTCCTTTGTGAGGAAGATGAAATATGACAGCAGTCATCCTGTTGCAAAGCGGATAACTGAGGCCTTGACACTTATGTTGGTGTTAGACGTGCATCCGGTATCCGCCATTAGTGCAGTGATATTTACACAATTGATGGAGGTATTGTGTCCCCGATACCAAATCCCATCTAGATTCTACTTTACTAGGCAGGCAATACCGAGAATGTACAGAGACGTCAGAAAAAGTGTCGCCAGTGTCCTAAAAAAATGTGGTTGTATCCAGTGTCCACTTAACCACGGACATGTGCAGAAGTGGAACAGGGCAGACTAAGGAATATATGACTGTGACACGCAACTGGGCAGTGGCACCAGTAGCAGCATCTCGCAAATCCAAACTCGTTTCTAGGCAGGCTACGCTGTGTATCACCGCTTTCCGTAAGAGGCACACCGCTGACAGCCTCTTACGGAACCTGAGGGACATCATCGCGCATTGGCTTACCCCACTTAGACTCTCCTGGGGATTTGTGATATCTGACAATGCCACCAATATTGTGCGTGCATTATATCTGGGAAAATTCCAGCACGTCCCATGTTTTGCACATACAATTAATTTGGTGGTGCAGAATTTTTTGAAAAATGACAGGGGTGTACAGGATATGCTGTCGGTGGCCCGAAAAATTGTGGACCACTTTCGACATTCTGTCACTGCGTGCTAAAAATTGGAGCACCAGTAAACACTCCTGAATCTGCCATGCCATCAACTGAAGCAAGAGGTGGTAATGAGGTGGAATTCAACACTCTATATGATTCAGAGGTTGGAGGATCAGCAAAAGGCCATTAAAGCCTATACATCCACCTACGATATAGGCAAAGGAGGGGGAATGCACCTGACTCAAGCACAGTGGAGAATGATTTACGTTTTGTGCAAGGTTCTCCAACCCTTTGAACTTGCCACACGTGAAGTCAGTTCAGACACTGCCAGCTTGAGTCAGGTCATTCCCCTCATCAGGCTTTTGCAGAAGCAGCTGGAGAAATTAAAGGAGGAGCTAATATGGAGCGATTCCACTAAGTATGTGGGACTTGTGAATGGAGCCCTTCATTCGCTTTGCCAGGATTCAAGGGTGGTCAATCTGTTGAAATTAGAGCACTACATTTTGGCCACCGTGCTCGATCCTAGGATTAAAGCCTACATTGTTTCTCTCTTTCCGGCAGACACAAGTGTGCAGAGGTCAAAGACCTGCTGGTAAGTAAATTGTCAACTCAAGCGGAATGTGACCCGTCAACAGTTCCTCCTTCAATTTCTCCCACCACCGGGGCTGCAAGGAAAAGGTTAAGATATCGTAGCCCACCCGCTGGCGGTGATGCAGGGCAGTCAGGAGTGAAAGCTGACATCTGGTCCTGACTGAAGGACCTGCCAACAATCACTGACATGTCTACTGTCACTGCATATGATTCTGTCACCATTGAAAGAATGGTGGACAATTATATGAGTGACAGCATCCAAGTAGGCATGTCAGACAGTCCGTATGTATACTGGCAGGAAAAAGAGGCAATTTGAAGGCCCTTGCACAAACTGGCTTTATTTTACCTAAGTTGCTCCCCCTCCAGTGTGTACTCCGAAAGAGTGTTTCATTCAGACGGTCACCTTGTCAGCGATCGGTGTACGAGGTTACTTCAAGATGATGTTCATCAAAATTAATTATAAATTCCTCCAGGAAGACCTTGACCAGCAATTGTCTTTGGAAAGTACACAGGGACCTGTGATGGTGGATTCCAGTGGGGACGAATTAATACTCTGTGAGGAGGATATACACGGTGAAAGGGGTGAGGAATCGGAGGATGAGGACGACATCTTGCCTCTGTAGAGCCAGTTTGTGCAACGAGAGATTGATTGCTTCTTTTTTGGTGGGGGCCCAAACAAACCAGTCATTTTAGCCACAGTCGTTTGGCAGACCCTGTCACTGAACTGATTGGTTTGTTAAAGTGTGCATGTCCTGCTAATACAAAATAAGGGTCGGTGGGAGGGCCCAAGGACAATTCCATGATGCACCTCTTTTTCTTATTTGCATCATGTGCTGTTTTGGGACTATTTTTTTAAAGTGCCATCCTGCCTGACACTGCCGTATATGTCCAGTGTTACTGCCATTCAATTCCAGTGATATTGACGTGTAATTCCAGTAATATTGCTGTATAATTCCAGTGGGAATTGTTTGTGTCGCTTGGCTTAGTCATATAGCTACCTCATTGCACCTCTTCTACATCTTTGCATGAGGTGCTGTTTGGGGCTTTTTTATATCTGCCCTCCTCTCTGCCACTGCAGTGCCACGCCTAGATGGGCCAGTTGTTTGTGTCGCTTGGCTTAGTCATACAGCTACCTCATTGCATCTCTTCTTCATCTTTGCATCATGTGCTGTTTGGGGACTATTTTTTATATTTGCCCTCCTGTCTAATACTGCAGTGCCACTCCTAGATGGGCCAGGTTTTTGTGTTGTCCACTTGTGTCGCTTTGTTTAGTCATCCAGCAACCTCGGTGCAACCTGTTGGCCTAAAAACAATATTGTGAGGTGTGAGGTATTCAGAATAGACTGGAAATGAGTGGAAATAAATATTATTTGGGTTAATAATAACGCAGGATCAAAATTACCCCCAAATTCTGTGATTTTAGCCATTTTTCAAAAATCATCCAGATCCAAAACCAAAATATGAAAGGGTGGTTTTGGCAAAACCAAGCCAAAACCAAAACACAAAAGTGGAATTAGAACCAAAACACAAAATACGAAAAAGTGCCAGCCGCACATCTCTTTGGTTTCCATATGAGGGGCCGCGTGTCGCCACCATTTTCACTCCAGAGTTTTATTCAGATGTATACTAAAGCATTAATGTGAATGAAGCTGCCAAGGAGAGTGCAGGGTTCTCTGTATATTTATATTTGATTTTGGTGGTCACAGCCCACTGCACCCCAACCTAGGGGAGGGTAGTACGTGAGTGCTCCCTCCCCTGGGAATAGCGAGTACTGTGGATCCTCATGTTTGTATAAAAGGGTTAATTTTTAATTGGCCCATTTGTGATCATACAGTATCTCACTCTCATGCACCCCTAAGCTCATTTACTTTTAACCTGGGTCAGCTGCTGTTTAGGTGTGTTGGTGACAATCTCACTTTGAAAGCTTGAAGTCAGTTGGCAGGCGAGATTCAAACCAGGTAAGCACATCTTCCTGTATGAGACAGCAGTAGCCAGGTATCTAAAAATAATATTAGTAAAAGTATATATAATTTTAATAAATGCACATATAATTATATAAAAACATATAAATGTGGATTTAATCTAAAAAGTCCTAATGCTTAACACATTCCATGAAAGTTCCACATAATCATAGAATCCGGTAATTGACTGTGAGTCAGTTGTAGTCCCAATAATAAATTGCCTTTTCCACTATATTTGGATAAAGTTCCACAAACTATTACTCAGGTATTTGAAGAATGATTCTCTTATGCTCACCGCTGCTGGAGTTCAATTGCAGTAAACTTCCCAGTGTGTAGTGCAGCGAGGAAAAAGAGCATACACCTCTCTGGATCCAAATGCCGTGTAAGGAGAGGGAGAGCAGCTGTCAGCAGCACCGCTAGCAGTGTCCTTGTTAACCCGTGCTTGGAGCTCCACAAGCGGCAACGGGCTGCCGTGATGTTCACAGGACAAATAGGGGAGGCGCGGCTGCAGGCTGATAGTGGAACAGCAAAGGCAGAGACCGGATAAGTTGTGTGGACTTCACAGGTATAGCCTTTACGCGTTTCTCCGCTGTCACAGTATAGCGGTTTCCTCAGAAGGTATAATCAAGTGTCAAGCTGGTCTGATATTTAAATGCTCAATTGGCCAATCCACAAAGACCATTCATTAGCAGCTACAGATGTGTATATTAATCAGAAACAAGTGTTCAGTATAAACTCATTATCTTTATGTATATCTTTAAAAAATAAATAAACATTATTATAAAACATCAGTAATATTTATTAAAACAACTGTCAATTCCTTATGTTCTATTGCAAAAAAAACGATAGTTTGTTTGATAAAAAGAAGGCATCACCGCAATTAGTATTTATAATGGTTAACTTCAACTATCAGGAAAAGATCCCATATATATAGTGAGGGACCGGTGGCGCAACAGGCTAATGTCAGAGTCCAATATACAATAGGACCCAGGTTCAAATCACGTTCAGGATCAAATAGTGTTATTATTAGTCTTTTAATATTTTTGACTTTAATTTGGTTTAATATCTATTGTATATTATATTCATCAATCGTATATACTATTTTTTATTTTTTCACTTTTCAGAGGTACCTACATAGATATTGGTGTATAATCGAATAGGCTGCCTTTGACAGTTTTTTAGCATATACATATATGATTATATATAGAGAAAAAGAGTATATATGATCATCAGAAAGTGAACATCTACTTGGACTACAGTTCAATAGTGTCCCAAAGAGTGTTCAATCATACCTTTAGATTTAGATCCAGGAAGGTGATATGACTAGTGTGAATGGTGCTGGTGGATTCACACTAGTCATATCAAATTTCTGGATATTGCCCTTGAAGTTGAAGGAGATAGAATTTTGACTTCTACATATAAGAAAGAAGTAGACTGTAACAACTATTTAAATTATCATAGTTGCCACTATAGGCCTTGGCTTGATAATATACCAAAAAGTCAATACTTCAGACTGAGGAGGAATTGTTCTGAATTCAAGAAATTTGAATCACAGGCCAGAGATCTCACTAATGCCCTATCAGAACAAGGTTATCCACTAAATATACTCAATTCTGCATTTGAGGAGGCCAGCTCTAAAGAGAGAGAAACATTGTTGATAGACAAGACCAACGCAGATGAACACAAATTCATGATCAAAGAATTTGATCATGATTTGGTTTTTGTGTCTAAATACAACTCTCATTCTAAAGATATTAAGAAAATTATTAAAAAGAATTTTGGACTTCTCAAAACAGATAGGATTTTATCCACTTGTTTAAGTGAGGAACCAAAGGTAGTTTTTAAAAAGAACCGAAACCTGCAGAGTTCCTTAGCCCCCAGCCATTTTAAAACTGAACAGGGAACAGGGACCATTGCTACATCTTGGCTAGGTAAAATATCTAATATCAAAGGATGCTATAAATGTGGCAGGATAGGCTGTATTACCTGTAAAAGTCAAGGGATGGTGGTGTACCTTGGGCGCCTAACCTTTCAGTGGACTTACAGCAGGGTCAAAACAATGGTCACCTCACACTACAAATATCTGTGTGGGTGTGATTGTGATGAACTGATAACACACAGGATAATAATAAAATTAACACATAATTTAATACAGAGTTACATAAAACAACTAAAAGCATACCAATTAGGTAAGCTAGGAGCCGCAGGTGTTAAAATGGGGCAGGGTGGTCAAAACTTCACCCTGCTCTGGCCCCTAAGCTTATCTGTGGATCGATGTCCCCGGATGGATGATAATCCTTGTGTAATGTTGTTCAAACAAAGCTGAAAACGTACCGGTAGGGTAGCTGAGGAGCCGCAGGTGTTTATGAAAAGCAGGGTGGTCCAGACTTCACCCTGCTCTAGCTCCCAAGTTTACCACGGGTCGATGTCAGATGAATGAGCAGTCAGAGTTCTTTCTTTGGTCCAGTAGCTGAAGATCAGGTAGCCAGGTAGTCAACGCGTTTCGAGATGTACAATCTCTTCCTCAGGGCTTGATGGTTACTTTCCTCTTCAGATTCGGCTTTTAAAGATGGTGGGAAATAAGTTCCAGGTCAAAAGGTCACTGAGACCGGAAGTGCTTGAATAAAATCTCAAAATGGTTTATATACACTAAATTGCCCCATGTTAATGCAGTGGCAATACTTGTGAGGATATGTATCATAAAAGTGGGAGAAGATAATGTATTAACCTAATAATGTATGGTAAAGCGACCGGAAGTGAGTAGCGCCGGAATTCATAACCGGAAGTGACGCGGCGGGACAATCGGCCGCAGACAGAGTAATTAAAGGAATAAACTAAAATACATATGGGTGCTGAGGCCGTGCTGGGCGAGTTTTAACATTCGAATTGAGGTACTGGAGTGCATACAATGGGGGATGCAGGCACTGATAAATTTGCGAGTGCCGTGACCGGAAGTGACGCTAGGTTATGCGTGTCACTGACCGGAAGTGACATCGCAGAGGTTGTAAGACGATGGTGATCCTATTATGGACCAGTGAGGTTTAATAGAAATCCTGTGACACGCATAACCTAGCGTCACTTCCGGTCACGGCACTCGCAAATTTATCATTTCAATTCTGTCTAGTCTGATCACATTTCAGGGCCCTGACGAAACCCTAACTGTGAAACGCGCGTCGGCGTCTCACACTCTCTCCACGTGTTAATCCATGTGCATGTCATAATGTGGTGTTATAATCAGAAATGTGATCAGACTAGTATTTAGTTAGGAATTGAAATGATTAATTTTCAGCCTGCAAGGTGGATAGAGTGATTCTGTGTGCTAATACAGCAGTGCTATATGCAACGTATGACAGCCCAGCACTGGAAGGGTACCTAACAAGCTCATAGCACAGTACATGGAGTCTCTTTAGTAAAACACAATAGAGGCACCATTGATTTAGGATATAGCAGTTCAAGTACAGCATTGTGCCACAGTGATTAGAACTACTACGCTCTGATCAATCTTAGCACAGCAGTTAACCTGTGGCATTATTCAGCAATCATACCCACTCTAAATAGAGAATAATAGCAAAGCAGTTTAAGTGTCCTAATAGAAACATGCTACAGTGATTAGTAATTGTATCAACCAAAAGGCAACAGGTGACTCATACATATCTGAAGCAACAACACAGCTAATGTGCTGGGATAAATCCTAAGCGCAACAATTTAAATACAATAGTGTCAATTTGTTGCAACACCTAGCAAATGTATCCATCTTGGGGCAGCTTATGACTCATTCATATTAGATAAGATCCACATAAGCATAACAATTTGGAAGTCATAATTAATACCCAGATTTAATACAGACTGGTATAGAAAGTTCAATAGGACAACTAAGCTGATAATAATCAATAATTTGAGAACACATTGATATTAGTGTTCCTGATATACTGTGGGAAAAATTTTTTGCTATAAGAAACGGAATCGCTATATCCAGTTGCAGGCTGTTATAGGAACAGACATACCAGACAAGACTGACACATCACAGTGAGAAATATATAAATCAAAGTGCATCTTGCTGATACATAGTGATAAGATTAAACTGATCTGTTGAAGATAAACATAAATATAATTACTTTGGAAGTGTATCAAACACCATTTTTGTCACACAATACCCTCTCTGTTACTATCGGAAGTGCTGACAGCATAAGACTGAGAGCACAAATAATAAAACCATTAGAAGTCCTTCATATCTAGCAAGTTTCAGAACATTTGGCTCAAAACTCATACAGTGACTGACAGGCTCCTACTTATAGATAGATCACTATATACAGGTACATAGAACCTGGACATGTAAATTTAGGTGATGAGGAGAATTTTCCCGAGCGCTGACAGCTAAGACTGAGAGCGCAGTCGGGTGATGAGGAGAATTTTCCCGAGCGCTGACAGCTAAGACTGAGAGCGCAGTATGCAACTTTAAAGCAAAACCAGGTATTAGCCTGTAAATAAGCTCAAAGCATATATCATTCTCAAAAAAGAATACAAGTGCGCTGACAGCTGAGACTGAGAGTGCGGAGCCGTATCTTGTAGTTCACACTGTATGAAGTTCCTTAGAAAGGATAAGGTATAATCCATATGCTATATATGAATTAGCCTCCAAGGAGGATACAAAGAGGATTCAGTGGTGACATTATAGAGGGTCAATCGATACCCAGCAGATCAAGTACAGGAAATGCACCAATATTAACCAATAGACAATATAATAGTGATGTGAAGTCTAGATAAATTGTCAATCCTACTAAAAATTGAGATCACTTTCTGACAGCACCAGTAGTTTGATATAATAAGGTCATAGAACCTAGAACAAACTCAATATACATATAAGACATAGCACAGCACGGTGGAATTAGAGAGTGTGGATTTTTAACACTATATGTCACACTTTGTCTCACACTTGTCCTTATATTTTTTAATATTTCACAGTACTTGGCTTTTTAAAATAAAATAATAATAAAAGTTATATTTTAAATAAGTTTATTTTGTTTGAGTGCGCCATATCAAGTCCAATTCTTCCCTTTCCCTCGAAACCTGAAGTCTGGACCACCCTGCTTTTCATAAACACCTGCGGCTCCTCAGCTACCCTACCGGTACATTTTCAGCTTTGTTTGAACAAAGTAGTAAAGGGAACCACTTTCCGTCAAACTCATTTTTGACAGGTGGGAACGCCTCTAATTATGCAAACCACGCCCAGATCCTCCCCTAACCCCGCCCAGATCCTCCCCTAACCCCGCCCAGATCCACCCTTAACCACTCCCCTAACCAAGCCTCCTGATACGCCCACTTTTCATTCCATTCTGCTGGTATTTTATATGAAATAAGCCTACAAAATCAGTTATAAGCGCTTTTTATACATTGTGTATTATCACTGATGATGCAACGATGTATATTATTTCAAAATGATTTATAAAATAAGTATTAACTCTTAATATTAATAATATTATATGAAGAAATCATTGTGTGTTTAAAGTATTTTTTTCTTCATACATTCTCTGTGGTTCTGGGATCCTCTTACACGGTGAAAGTCCGGAGGGGGGATGATGAGTGGCCTGTTGTTTAAGATAAATGCTAATAATGAGGGCTACCAGCACCCAACATGACTTGTGTAATTAGATAAGAAATTGCTAACTTAAAAAAAAATAAAAAAATGCATATTACAAATACTCAGCAAAACACAGTACACATTTTTTTTTTGATCAGAGTGCTGATGCTAATAATAATAATACAATGTTTTACACGTCTATTTGTAATATGCTGGTGCTTCATCTTTTCGACTTCGCCCTTGATATTTTAGGAACAATAGTATATATTGTATATGAATCAATGTTTTGGCTCATAGGACCGTTATCATGAGGTATACTGCAAATATGGCTTGTTTATAATCATTCTGATGTATAAGTGTATACTATTCCCAATTGATTTATCACTGATGATGGAGCGTTGTATATTATTACCAATTGATTTATAAAATAAACGTGCTGATTCGATCATGATATAATTTTGCATTTTAAAATGATTTTTAAAATGAGTCATTGCTGGAGGACGTATTTTTTTTTCTTCATACAGTCACTGATCTAAATATCTCACAGAAAATGGGGTGTATGATCTAACCATCATTTCAAAAAATATATACTTTATTCATGCTGGACATGCTCAGACATGTATATACATGTATTATTTAAAAAAAATATTTGCGTTATTTTTGCAAACATATGTAGAAACAGCATATTTGTGCTTAAGTCGTAGAATTTTTTTTAAATATGTGCATTTTTGTTACATCAATAATGTAAGTTTATTAAATGTTAATGATATATTAAAGAAGCCCTGTTATCCATCACAAGAAGCAAATCAAAAGAAAATTCACTGATTCCGTAATTTTAACAAATTTAAATAAAGGTTGTATTTTATTTTAACTCAGTGTTTAAAATACCTTTTTTTCCCACCAAGTAATTGCTGGTGGGTTGCTCTAATGAAAGACCCTTACAAGACATGTACTGTGCCAGATAAGACTTTACTTACAATTCTGTTACAGGACATCTCTATTCTACAAAGTGATAACAACTGTTTAATATCACATTCATGTCTTTCCTTGAAATGTAAGTGTACATTGTACTTATTGTATCCTCTTTTCATTTTCTGAACATGCTCTGCAAAATGATCTTTCACAGATTGCTGCAAGTACTGTTCACTAATTGTATACTGCAACTCTAGTAGTAGTATGACATCTTGTTCACTGCTGGTTAATACAGTATGTGCATTTTCGTAATAAAAAAAGTATATTTGCATTTTTGTTACATCAACAATACAAGTTTATTAAATGTTTATGATATATTATATAAGCCTCCTTGTTATTCATCACAAGAAGCAAATCAAATAAGTTATTTACACATATATTATATTACATTTTTACTATGCCAGCACTGCTATTATATATTTGGTGCCACAGTAACTAAACAGGAAGGGAGAACAGTGTTATTGTGAGGCTGGACATGACAGGACAGGAAGCAGGCAGTGGTGATACAGTATGAAGTAGAGATGGTTCAATCTGCTGAAAAGCTCTTTGAGGTATGAATTTCAGAAGGCTGTGTATTTGGAATGGATGCATTTTTTATGTAAAATGTGTGGTGTTATTGAGTGTAGATTGTGTTAGAAAGTGTTCAGTGAATGTACATGAACATTAATGTATCCACAGCAAGAAATCCACAGTTCCTAACATGTTGCTGCTTTGATGTAGCATATAGATAATCATTGATATATTTTTGTTACAGTACATATGATATAAAAAAAAACTAAAAAAAAATTCTAAAGTAAAAAATTAGGCTCCATTCAGAAATAGTAAAATGTAAAAATAAACAGTATGTAGGTTTGGTGCTTCCATTTTTGTAGATGTTGAATTGCCAGAAATAGGTGAACTTTTCTCAGTTGTCTGTTCATTGTAACATGTTTAACTTTTTTGTGTGGAGTCTGTTTTATAAATATAGTACAATATTCTTGTATTAGAAAATAGCAGAACAGTGAACAAGGAGCAGCTAAGTTGTAAAAACAAAAGATTTCACTTTTGCATCTTTAAATGCTGCAAAAACAATGAGTATAATTCCACTTAATTCAGGAACAAATCATATTTTGCAGTTCTCTTTAAGGATACGTAAAAAAGACCAAAGCACATGCAACAGGACAACACCGTGTGACCAAGTATACGGAAACCTACTCACATGTATTAAATCCATTTAAAACATAATATAATAAGCCACCATACAGCAAGTTACCCCCTTTTTGTGTAAGATTTCTACTTGATGTAAAGATGGCAATGAGCACTTCAAACCTACAATGCCCCAATCAAATTAGGTGCAGCTGGAAAATCCTACAGTCAGCAAAAATGACAAATACTTCTGATCCAAGGGAGCTGGTGCCGGTAGTAAACGTGATGTGTAAACAACTCTGCTAATTATCTAAAATATATGTGGAGTTTTCAGAAAACCAGAAGTAACATGGCCGCCAAACCAGTACTGCAAGTATTCCAGTAAGCGTTCCAAGTGCTCCAAACAGAAAGTAATGTGCCCATTCTTACACTGTATTCTAAAGACTTAAACAGGAAGTATATGCGTCCATTCATGCGGTCCACACCATCACTAGTGCAGGAGTTGCAGAGCACACGATATGATAATCATTAGGTATCTTCATTTTAAAGCTTTGAGTTCCATTGGCATCATAAGTTTTTCAAAGGATATTTGTTGCATTCAAAAAAAAGATTTAAAAATATACAGTACATTAAAATAAACATAATACATAAATAGGTTTTTTTCTCCAAGTCATAGGGCGATCACAAAAGTCTCTTACATGACATGTGTTGTTTTAGATAAGAGCTTAGATACAACACCACACCTTTGTGCAAAATTAACCCTTAGATGGTGCAACTTAGAGGAAGATTGATAAAGTCCCCATTTACATTATCCCAATATGGTATATTACTACTCTATACCAATATTCTTTACAAGCCAGCATACAACTAATATGGAATGGATCATGTTGTGCAGTAACTTAGAGGAAGAATTATGTATTGTATACCCAGAGAGGCACTGGTTACAGATACTCAATGCAGAGGAATGGCACATTAGGTGTAAAATGTAATATTTGTTTCTACACAGGGCAGTGGTATCTGCAGCTCCCACACACCGCTGTGATTTAGCCTTCTGGGTTATTACATGTTGATAGACCCATTTGAATTTGCTACCAGTATTAGCATTGGAAGACCTGAAAAAATACCAATTGTCACAGTAACAGGCTTATCTATAAATCTGGCATTGGAAAGGTATAGCGGATGAAATGTAGTTCAAAGGGGTTGTATTCTAATTCTACCTTTTCAGATTTTATACAGCATTAGTGGTTTATCTGAATGGGCATAAAAAAAAAAATCTCCTTGTTATACAAGGCATTGGGACTGTATAAGAGTTAAAATGACTCCAAGAAAAAATGAGTTGATACTGCGTCCCACTGAGTGCCATCAGAAACAGCATTGCTGTAACAATTCCTGTCATTTGTAATAGTGGTTAAATAGACTTTAATCTGTGTTACCCAAGGATATTTACATATGTATACATATGTATGGTTAATATTATTTATAGCACATTAATTGCCAGTTATTGATTTATAATTATTTGTATCTCTACATCTACTGTAATTTATATATGATAAATCCATGTTATCCATCTGGAAATAGTAAACTTTTCTTACAGTTGTTATCAAAGGATATATAATGTAAACTTCCTATCAAATTTTCCCTTAATATTTGCTTTTAGTAATAATACTGGACTTTGCTGTGGCAGTTTGCTAATATATCACCCCTAGACTATGAAAGCGGTGTTGAAACATTTATAAAATTAGATTACTTACATTTAAGAAGAAATAATTTGTGAATTAATCCTCTCAATCATGGACATATTGTGTTTAATTTTTGAATAATGTTATTTTACAGATTTTTCCAGTAAAAATTAATGTTAGTATTGTAAACGTGTGCTGTCCAATAGGCACACAGACATTTGCCCTCAAGGTTTACAGTCCCTGAGGCCCTCCACAGAGGGTTGTATGACTTTTTTTAATTATGCTGTGTGTATTTAGTACTTATTTTGTGCTTGTATAAATGAAATCCACATATGGAAATCCCTAAAACCTGGACTGTAGGGTGCCTTGAGGCCCGCGTTTGGGTACCACTTTACTAGTGAGTACAATTCAGACAAAACCAACTACAGAGCAATGAAATTGTGCATGCAGTCATCATTTCCAGGGATCTGCCAGTTTTTAATACAGAGTCACATGTGACAGTCATGCTCATTCTAATGGAAGCTGGAATCCAAGGGCGTAGCTACCATAGGTGCAGGCAGTGCAGATGCTATGGGGACCAGAGCTGAGAGGGGCTCAACTTCCCTGTCACAGTTACATGTGTTATAACCATTTTTCGCCATTGGATGATACATAGGGGCTTTACAAACTTTTGCCTTGGGGCCTACAATATATCTAGTTATGCCCCAGTACCTGCTCATCATAATGTTGCTTAAAATAAACTGGAGGGCATTAGAATGTTACATAACATGAACCAGGGAACTGCAATGTGGCACAATATGAAGTGAAGGCACTATAATGTAGCATAATAGGTAGTATGTGCACTGTAATGTGGCATAATATGAACTGGGGACTCTATATGTCATAATGTGAAGTGGGGATACTGTTATATAATATGAATTGGCAGCCCTACAAAGTGACATAATATGAACCACCAGAGCACTACTAATCATAAAATAAACTATTACACTTCCATAGGGAATACATTAACTAAGGCACTACTATGGATTAGATAATCAACTACTGTAGGGCACTATAATGGGGCATAAAATGAACAACTTCTGTGGTGAGGTGTCTCTCTAAAACCATTGGGACAGTGGCCTCTTCAAAATGTTGTTATGGGGCCCACAAAGTTCTGGCTACGCCCCTGCTGGAAGCCATGTGGTTCACAGGTAATAGTATAAATGTCTGATAGGAGTTTCTGTGTGAACATTTTCTGTTGCCAGGTTTGTATACTTGCAAACTAAGTGTGTCATGCTTACAGCTGCTTTCTCACCTATTGTGCTACAATGGTTTGGTTACAGCGGTGCACTGAGCACTATGTTGAGCTATGTGAAATAAACATTACCGTTTTCTGCCTTGTTGGGGACTTTTGCACTATGCAATAAAATTACATTTGATATGATTGCTTTAATGAAGCAATTAACAACATACGTAGTAAGATGTTTACCTTTAATGTGATTGGTAGTACTATATTCTGTAAATAATGTTTTTATATACCAAACTGGGTCTGCACAGCCCCTTCAAAACCCTTAGAGCGTCTGATGGTGTGTATCTGGTAATTGCAATGTAAACAAAAACCTCTGGTTAAGGTAGAGGCCCCATAGTAAAATTATTTTCTAGGTGGTAGTGTGGTAGTGGGTATTCTTCTCTCTCGACCATAAACAGCTGCAAAAAGTGTCTGTCTGCACCAGGCTCTTCAGTACAATTTTAAAAAACAGGAGGGAAGCCGTCATCAACTTTGTCCATGCTGCGACTGTGATTAAGTAGAACCTGACGTTAACACACACATTAATATAATAACAGTCTATACAAGCACAGTCAAAACAAGTTCTAAATACACACAGTATAATGAAAAAAAAGTCATACAACCCTCTGTGGAGGGCCTCAGGGACTGTAAAACTTAATGTTAGCATTGTAAACGTGTGCTATCCAATAGACACACAGACATTTGCCCTCAAGGTTTACAGTCCCTGAGGCCCTCCACAGAGGGTTGTATGACTTTTTTTTCATTATACTGTGTGTATTTAGAACTTGTTTTGACTGTGCTTGTATAGACTGTTATTATATTAATGTGTGTGTTAACGTCAGGTTCTACTTAATCACAGTCGCAGCATGGACAAAGTTGATGACGGCTTCCCTCCTGTTTTTTAAAATTGTACTGAAGAGCCTGGTGCAGACAGACACTTTTTGCAGCTGTTTATGGTCGAGAGAGAAGAATACCCACTACCACACTACCACCTAGAAAATAATTTTACTATGGGGCCTCTACCTTAACCAGAGGTTTTTGTTTACATTGCAATTACCAGATACACACCATCAGACGCTCTAAGGGTTTTGAAGGGGCTGTGCAGACCCAGTTTGGTATATAAAAACATTATTTACAGAATATAGTACTACCAATCACATTAAAGGTAAACATCTTACTACGTATGTTGTTAATTGCTTCATTAAAGCAATCATATCAAATGTAATTTTATTGCATAGTGCAAAAGTCCCCAACAAGGCAGAAAACGGTAATGTTTATTTCACATAGCTCAACATAGTGCTCAGTGCACCGCTGTAACCAAACCATTGTAGCACAATAGGTGAGAAAGCAGCTGTAAGCATGACACACTTAGTTTGCAAGTATACAAACCTGGCAACAGAAAATGTTCACACAGAAACTCCTATCAGACATTTATACTATTACCTGTGAACCACATGGCTTCCAGCAGGGGCGTAGCCAGAACTTTGTGGGCCCCATAACAACATTTTGAAGAGGCCACTGTCCCAATGGTTTTAGAGAGACACCTCACCACAGAAGTTGTTCATTTTATGCCCCATTATAGTGCCCTACAGTAGTTGATTATCTAATCCATAGTAGTGCCTTAGTTAATGTATTCCCTATGGAAGTGTAATAGTTTATTTTATGATTAGTAGTGCTCTGGTGGTTCATATTATGTCACTTTGTAGGGCTGCCAATTCATATTATATAACAGTATCCCCACTTCACATTATGACATATAGAGTCCCCAGTTCATATTATGCCACATTACAGTGCACATACTACCTATTATGCTACATTATAGTGCCTTCACTTCATATTGTGCCACATTGCAGTTCCCTGGTTCATGTTATGTAACATTCTAATGCCCTCCAGTTTATTTTAAGCAACATTATGATGAGCAGGTACTGGGGCATAACTAGATATATTGTAGGCCCCAAGGCAAAAGTTTGTAAAGCCCCTATGTATCATCCAATGGCGAAAAATGGTTATAACACATGTAACTGTGACAGGGAAGTTGAGCCCCTCTCAGCTCTGGTCCCCATAGCATCTGCACTGCCTGCACCTATGGTAGCTACGCCCTTGGATTCCAGCTTCCATTAGAATGAGCATGACTGTCACATGTGACTCTGTATTAAAAACTGGCAGATCCCTGGAAATGATGACTGCATGCACAATTTCATTGCTCTGTAGTTGGTTTTGTCTGAATTGTACTCACTAGTAAAGTGGTACCCAAACGCGGGCCTCAAGGCACCCTACAGTCCAGGTTTTAGGGATTTCCATATGTGGATTTCATTTATACAAGCACAAAATAAGTACTAAATACACACAGCATAATTAAAAAAAGTCATACAACCCTCTGTGGAGGGCCTCAGGGACTGTAAACCTTGAGGGCAAATGTCTGTGTGCCTATTGGACAGCACACGTTTACAATACTAACATTAATTTTTACTGGAAAAATCTGTAAAATAACATTATTCAAAAATTAAACACAATATGTCCATGATTGAGAGGATTAATTCACAAATTATTTCTTCTTAAATGTAAGTAATCTAATTTTATAAATGTTTCAACACCGCTTTCATAGTCTAGGGGTGATATATTAGCAAACTGCCACAGCAAAGTCCAGTATTATTACTAAAAGCAAATATTAAGGGAAAATTTGATAGGAAGTTTACATTATATATCCTTTGATAACAACTGTAAGAAAAGTTTACTATTTCCAGATGGATAACATGGATTTATCATATATAAATTACAGTAGATGTAGAGATACAAATAATTATAAATCAATAACTGGCAATTAATGTGCTATAAATAATATTAACCATACATATGTATACATATGTAAATATCCTTGGGTAACACAGATTAAAGTCTATTTAACCACTATTACAAATGACAGGAATTGTTACAGCAATGCTGTTTCTGATGGCACTCAGTGGGACGCAGTATCAACTCATTTTTTCTTGGAGTCATTTTAACTCTTATACAGTCCCAATGCCTTGTATAACAAGGAGATTTTTTTTTTTATGCCCATTCAGATAAACCACTAATGCTGTATAAAATCTGAAAAGGTAGAATTAGAATACAACCCCTTTGAACTACATTTCATCCGCTATACCTTTCCAATGCCAGATTTATAGATAAGCCTGTTACTGTGACAATTGGTATTTTTTCAGGTCTTCCAATGCTAATACTGGTAGCAAATTCAAATGGGTCTATCAACATGTAATAACCCAGAAGGCTAAATCACAGCGGTGTGTGGGAGCTGCAGATACCACTGCCCTGTGTAGAAACAAATATTACATTTTACACCTAATGTGCCATTCCTCTGCATTGAGTATCTGTAACCAGTGCCTCTCTGGGTATACAATACATAATTCTTCCTCTAAGTTACTGCACAACATGATCCATTCCATATTAGTTGTATGCTGGCTTGTAAAGAATATTGGTATAGAGTAGTAATATACCATATTGGGATAATGTAAATGGGGACTTTATCAATCTTCCTCTAAGTTGCACCATCTAAGGGTTAATTTTGCACAAAGGTGTGGTGTTGTATCTAAGCTCTTATCTAAAACAACACATGTCATGTAAGAGACTTTTGTGATCGCCCTATGACTTGGAGAAAAAAACCTATTTATGTATTATGTTTATTTTAATGTACTGTATATTTTTAAATCTTTTTTTTGAATGCAACAAATATCCTTTGAAAAACTTATGATGCCAATGGAACTCAAAGCTTTAAAATGAAGATACCTAATGATTATCATATCGTGTGCTCTGCAACTCCTGCACTAGTGATGGTGTGGACCGCATGAATGGACGCATATACTTCCTGTTTAAGTCTTTAGAATACAGTGTAAGAATGGGCACATTACTTTCTGTTTGGAGCACTTGGAACGCTTACTGGAATACTTGCAGTACTGGTTTGGCGGCCATGTTACTTCTGGTTTTCTGAAAACTCCACATATATTTTAGATAATTAGCAGAGTTGTTTACACATCACGTTTACTACCGGCACCAGCTCCCTTGGATCAGAAGTATTTGTCATTTTTGCTGACTGTAGGATTTTCCAGCTGCACCTAATTTGATTGGGGCATTGTAGGTTTGAAGTGCTCATTGCCATCTTTACATCAAGTAGAAATCTTACACAAAAAGGGGGTAACTTGCTGTATGGTGGCTTATTATATTATGTTTTAAATGGATTTAATACATGTGAGTAGGTTTCCGTATACTTGGTCACACGGTGTTGTCCTGTTGCATGTGCTTTGGTCTTTTTTACGTATCCTTAAAGAGAACTGCAAAATATGATTTGTTCCTGAATTAAGTGGAATTATACTCATTGTTTTTGCAGCATTTAAAGATGCAAAAGTGAAATCTTTTGTTTTTACAACTTAGCTGCTCCTTGTTCACTGTTCTGCTATTTTCTAATACAAGAATATTGTACTATATTTATAAAACAGACTCCACACAAAAAAGTTAAACATGTTACAATGAACAGACAACTGAGAAAAGTTCACCTATTTCTGGCAATTCAACATCTACAAAAATGGAAGCACCAAACCTACATACTGTTTATTTTTACATTTTACTATTTCTGAATGGAGCCTAATTTTTTACTTTAGAATTTTTTTTTAGTTTTTTTTTATATCATATGTACTGTAACAAAAATATATCAATGATTATCTATATGCTACATCAAAGCAGCAACATGTTAGGAACTGTGGATTTCTTGCTGTGGATACATTAATGTTCATGTACATTCACTGAACACTTTCTAACACAATCTACACTCAATAACACCACACATTTTACATAAAAAATGCATCCATTCCAAATACACAGCCTTCTGAAATTCATACCTCAAAGAGCTTTTCAGCAGATTGAACCATCTCTACTTCATACTGTATCACCACTGCCTGCTTCCTGTCCTGTCATGTCCAGCCTCACAATAACACTGTTCTCCCTTCCTGTTTAGTTACTGTGGCACCAAATATATAATAGCAGTGCTGGCATAGTAAAAATGTAATATAATATATGTGTAAATAACTTATTTGATTTGCTTCTTGTGATGAATAACAAGGAGGCTTATATAATATATCATAAACATTTAATAAACTTGTATTGTTGATGTAACAAAAATGCAAATATACTTTTTTTATTACGAAAATGCACATACTGTATTAACCAGCAGTGAACAAGATGTCATACTACTACTAGAGTTGCAGTATACAATTAGTGAACAGTACTTGCAGCAATCTGTGAAAGATCATTTTGCAGAGCATGTTCAGAAAATGAAAAGAGGATACAATAAGTACAATGTACACTTACATTTCAAGGAAAGACATGAATGTGATATTAAACAGTTGTTATCACTTTGTAGAATAGAGATGTCCTGTAACAGAATTGTAAGTAAAGTCTTATCTGGCACAGTACATGTCTTGTAAGGGTCTTTCATTAGAGCAACCCACCAGCAATTACTTGGTGGGAAAAAAAGGTATTTTAAACACTGAGTTAAAATAAAATACAACCTTTATTTAAATTTGTTAAAATTACGGAATCAGTGAATTTTCTTTTGATTTGCTTCTTGTGATGGATAACAGGGCTTCTTTAATATATCATTAACATTTAATAAACTTACATTATTGATGTAACAAAAATGCACATATTTAAAAAAAATTCTACGACTTAAGCACAAATATGCTGTTTCTACATATGTTTGCAAAAATAACGCAAATATTTTTTTTAAATAATACATGTATATACATGTCTGAGCATGTCCAGCATGAATAAAGTATATATTTTTTGAAATGATGGTTAGATCATACACCCCATTTTCTGTGAGATATTTAGATCAGTGACTGTATGAAGAAAAAAAAATACGTCCTCCAGCAATGACTCATTTTAAAAATCATTTTAAAATGCAAAATTATATCATGATCGAATCAGCACGTTTATTTTATAAATCAATTGGTAATAATATACAACGCTCCATCATCAGTGATAAATCAATTGGGAATAGTATACACTTATACATCAGAATGATTATAAACAAGCCATATTTGCAGTATACCTCATGATAACGGTCCTATGAGCCAAAACATTGATTCATATACAATATATACTATTGTTCCTAAAATATCAAGGGCGAAGTCGAAAAGATGAAGCACCAGCATATTACAAATAGACGTGTAAAACATTGTATTATTATTATTAGCATCAGCACTCTGATCAAAAAAAAAATGTGTACTGTGTTTTGCTGAGTATTTGTAATATGCATTTTTTTATTTTTTTTTAAGTTAGCAATTTCTTATCTAATTACACAAGTCATGTTGGGTGCTGGTAGCCCTCATTATTAGCATTTATCTTAAACAACAGGCCACTCATCATCCCCCCTCCGGACTTTCACCGTGTAAGAGGATCCCAGAACCACAGAGAATGTATGAAGAAAAAAATACTTTAAACACACAATGATTTCTTCATATAATATTATTAATATTAAGAGTTAATACTTATTTTATAAATCATTTTGAAATAATATACATCGTTGCATCATCAGTGATAATACACAATGTATAAAAAGCGCTTATAACTGATTTTGTAGGCTTATTTCATATAAAATACCAGCAGAATGGAATGAAAAGTGGGCGTATCAGGAGGCTTGGTTAGGGGAGTGGTTAAGGGTGGATCTGGGCGGGGTTAGGGGAGGATCTGGGCGGGGTTAGGGGAGGATCTGGGCGTGGTTTGCATAATTAGAGGCGTTCCCACCTGTCAAAAATGAGTTTGACGGAAAGTGGTTCCCTTTACTACTGAACAACATTACACAAGGATTATCATCCATCCGGGGACATCGATCCACAGATAAGCTTAGGGGCCAGAGCAGGGTGAAGTTTTGACCACCCTGCCCCGTTTTAACACCTGCGGCTCCTAGCTTACCTTATTGGTACGCTTTTAGTTGTTTTATGTAACTCTGTATTAAATTATGTGTTAATTTTATTATTATCCTGTGTGTTATCAGTTCAACACAATCACACCCACACAGATATTTGTAGTGTGAGGTGACCATTGTTTTGACCCTGCTATAAGTCCACTGAAAGGTTAGGCGCCCAAGGTACACCACCATCCCTTGACTTTTGTATTCTTTTGGGGGTAAGAAGGAAAACCCCGTAGGTGTATCCTAGGCTGCCCGATTTCCTTCTAGCGCCCAATAAGTTTTCCAACACCTGGCAAGCACTCTGTATTACCTGTAACTTTATACTAAATAAAAGCACTACATTCAGCTCTACTGCCTTGGGAACCACCTTTGATATTAACCATCATATCAATTGTAGCTCCACATATGTTGTGTACTTGATAACATGCCAATGTGGAGCACAATATGTAGGGAGGACAACTCGTTCATTGAATGTTAGGTTCCTGGAGCATAGGCGGAATGTTCTAAAAGGGCTATGTATACATAGCCTATCCCGCCATGTACAGAAAAAACATCAGGGTAACATCAGTGTATTACGGGTACAAGGCATTGAGCATATTGGGAATACAACTAGGGGAGGAGATCGTTTCAACCGCCTTTGTAGAAGAGAAGCAGTTTGGATCTTCTCCTTGGGCTCACTGTTTCCTGCAGGATTAAATGAGTCAGTTGAATTAAACAACCTTTGAACACTTTACAGATTTTGTCATGTTTAGTTTGGGGGCTGTGGTTTATGACTCACATGTGCTACTTTTAGCGTGCATGGGGTTTACGATTCATACGTGCAACCTCGAGTGTGCATGCGGTTACTCATTTTAGTAGATTCTATGTATTGTTTATTATTATATTAGTTTGATTTACTTTAAGAAGATATGTATGTCTTCCCATATCTGTGCAGGTTCTCTCTGGATATTTGTAGATGTTTATTTATGGTCACAAATTATGTATGTTAGTGTATGTACAATTATATATATATGTATGAAATGTATGGACCCATACTCACTGATGAATTATAACAACTGGTGAGTTGGATCCAACACTGTGACAACTCTGATAGTAATCTAAAGGTATGATTGAACACTCTTTGGGACACTATTGAACTGTAGTCCTAGTAGATGTTCACTTTCTGATGATCATATATACTCTTTTTCTCTATATATAATCATATATGTATATGCTAAAAAAACTGTCAAAGGCAGCCTATTCGATTATACACCAATATCTATATAGGTACCTCTGAAAAGTGAAAAAAGAAAAAATAGTAAATACGATTGATGAATATAATATACAATAGATATTAAACCAAATTAAAGTCAAAAAGATTAAAAGAATAATAATAATACTATTTGATCCTGAATGGGATTTGAACCTGGGTCCTATTGTATATTGGACTCTGACATTAGCCTGTTGCGCCACCGGTCCCTCACTTTTTATATGGGATCTTTTCCTGATAGTTGAAGTTAACCATTATAAATACTAATTGCGGTGATGCCTTCTTTTTATCAAACAAACTATTGGTTTTTTTTTGCAATAGAACATAAGGAATTGACAGTTGTATTAATAAATATTACTGATGTTTTATAATAATGTTTACTTATTCATTTTTTAAAGATATACATAAAGATAGTGAGTTTATACTGAACACTTGTTTCTGATTAATATACACATTTGTTTCTGCTAATGAATGGTCTTTGTGGATTGGCCAATTGAGCATTTAAATATCAGACCAGCTTGACACTTGATTATACCTTCTGAGGAAACCGCTATACTGTGACAGCGGAGAAACGCGTAAAGGCTATACCCGTGAAGTCCACACAACTTATCCTGTCTCTGCCTTTGCTGTTCCACTATCAGCCTACAGCCGCGCCTCCGCTATTTGTCCTGTGAACATCACGGCATCCCGTTGCCACTTGTGGAGCTCCGAGCACAGGTTAACAAGGACACTGCTAGCGGTGCTGCTGACAGCTGCTCTCCCTCTCCTTACACGGCATTTGGATCCAGAGAGGTGTATGCTCTTTTTCCCCGCTGCACTACACACTGGGAAGTTTACTGCAATTGAACTCCAGCAGCGGTGAGCATAAGAGAATCATTCTTCAAATACCTGAGTAATAGTTTGTGGAACTTTATCCAAATATAGTGGAATAGGCAATTTATTATTGGGACTACAACTGACTCACAGTCAATTACCGGATTTTATGATTATGTGGAACTTTCATGGGATGTGTTAAGCATTAGGACTTTTTTAGATTAGGTCCACATTTATATGTTTTTATATAATTGTATGTGCATTTATTAAAATTATATATACTTTTACTAATTGCATTTGCGCTCCCATTTATATTAATTATATTGATTCTATCTAGGTAAAAATCCAAATCACCCCCTGAGAGCTGCAATTACAATTATTATTCTCCAAGTGTTCAGTAATTTATAGAATATTGAGAAATTTGCGCCTAATAACAAGTGTTGTTTTTTAATAAAGGTATCTAAAAAATCTATGTGAAAATGTATGTGATAGAGTAGGACTTGCAGTCAATGGGGTCCTGTGGAGTGGGCCACAAGCTTATATGCATTGTTCAATTCATAAACTAAAACCTGTCATGAATCTGCATTCTCCATCGCATCACTACTGTGGAACTACAGGTTCCAGCAGTTCATTTCGGTTCCAGTTCCATTCCAGTTTCCAGTTCCAGGTTCCAGCCTTGGACAACACGTCACATTCTGTGAACAGGCGTCTCCTGTTTGCAGTCCTCTGTCTGCAGAGATACCCCTGTGTATTGGACCTGTGGAACTACAGGTCCCAGCAGTTCCAGTTCCGTTCCAGTTTCCAGTTCCAGGTTCCAGTCTTCAATTCTTTGTTTCCAGCAATCTCCTATTTCTGGCATCTCCAAGTTGTTTCCCTGTTCCAGTGTTCCTGTGGAACTACAAGTAGCAGCAACCACTCCAGCTCTCCTGCGAGTCACATTCAGTGTGCAAGTTCCTGTGTTCCAGTCTCCAGTCTTCATTGTTCCAGTTTGCTACAAACTCCAGCCACAGTCTGCTACACCAATCTGCAGTAGAGACTTTCCTCAGGTGTGTTCTCAGCCTCTTCACCTAATTACCAGCATTCCACACTGTGCATTGCCTTTAGCACTTAACATCTTGCTGTGTTAGGACTGTCTCCTGCTAGGGCCTTGCTTGGCTTAAAGACGTATGCTTCTACAGAGACTGTGTGCTTTGATGGCTATTCGTTATATACCAGGGTTTTGTTTGCTGCATCTGATTTCATTATTGCCTTATCATTTATATCAAGTTTCAAGTTCATCTTCATTGCTTATTTGTTACCAGTGACTTTTGAAATATTCATTTATCGGATTAAGTTATTATTCATTGTTCCTGTCATCGGTTATCCTTGTGTGTTAATAAATATCAAGCGCACATGCGCGGAACTTTTTGTCCGTTTCCCAGATTAATCTATCACTCTTACACTGACCCACTAGCGCCCCCTCCGGGAACATACTAAATCAGAATCCTGACAGTTTGTCCAAGGCCCATGGACCCGGATGGTGGTCAGAGTGTGGGGTCAGGGTCACTCCAGAGTTCAGTGTCACGACTCAATGATCAAGAGTCAAGAATCAATGGACCTAACCCGGTTCCAGCCGTCGTCCAAAGACTCCACTGGTTCCAGCCAGCCCGAGTAGCTCTGTTTCCAATGATGGGCTACCTCCTTCGGTTCCAGCCGATTCCAGCATCCTCGGATCAAATCCGGTCCTAGCCGTCAGTCCGAGGACTCCTCCGGTTCCAGCCGGTTCAAGCTTTTCTGGACCCAATCCGGTCCCATCCGTCTGTCCAGATCAGACTCCTTCGGTTCCAGCCGATTCCAGCATCCTCGTATCAAATACGGTCCTATCCGTCAGTCTGAGGACTCCTGCGGTTCCAGCTGGTTCAAGCTTTTCTGGACCCAATCCGGTCCCATCCGTCTGTCCAGATCAGCCGATTCCAGTTCCTCCGAACCCGGTGTGGTTCTCTCCAGTGTGTCAAGTAATGAACTCCTGTCTGTCAGTTTTGGAGATGATGTCCTCTCTCCATCCTAGAATATTTCAAGTTGATTCTACTCTCAAGTGTCCTACATTGTCTTCTGAGACTTCAATTGACATTCAGCCTTCCAAATTCCAGCGTGGGTGTTCGGTGCCCACCCATAAAAGGGGGGGTACTGTCATGAATCTGCATTCTCCATCGCATCACTACTGTGGAACTACAGGTTCCAGCAGTTCATTTCGGTTCCAGTTCCGTTCCAGTTTCCAGTTCCAGGTTCCAGCCTTGGACAACACGTCACATTCTGTGAACAGGCGTCTCCTGTTTGCAGTCCTCTGTCTGCAGAGATACCCCTGTGTATTGGACCTGTGGAACTACAGGTCCCAGCAGTTCCAGTTCCGTTCCAGTTTCCAGTTCCAGGTTCCAGTCTTCAATTCTTTGTTTCCAGCAATCTCCTATTTCTGGCATCTCCAAGTTGTTTCCCTGTTCCAGTGTTCCTGTGGAACTACAAGTAGCAGCAACCACTCCAGCTCTCTTGCGAGTCACATTCAGTGTGCAAGTTCCTGTGTTCCAGTCTCCATTGTTCCAGTTTGCTACAAACTCCAGCCACAGTCTGCTACACCAATCTGTAGTAGAGACTTTCCTCAGGTGTGTTCTCAGCCTCTTCACCTAATTACCAGCATTCCACACTGTGCATTGCCTTTAGCACTTAACATCTTGCTGTGTTAGGACTGTCTCCTGCTAGGGCCTTGCTTGGCTTAAAGACGTATGCTTCTACAGAGACTGTGTGCTTTGATGGCTATTTGTTATATACCAGAGTTTTGTTTGCTGCATCTGATTTCATTATTGCCTTATCATTTATATCAAGTTTCAAGTTCATCTTCATTGCTTATTTGTTACCAGTGACTTTTGAAATATTCAGTTATCGGATTAAGTTATTATTCATTGTTCCTGTCATCGGTTATCCCTGTGTGATAATAAATATCAAGCGCACATGCGCGGAACTTTTTGTCCGTTTCCCAGTTTCATCTATCACTCTTACACTGACCCACTAGCGCCCCCTCCGGGAACATACTAAATCAGAATCCTGACAAAACCCCACTGTTTATTCTAGAGATGTGCAGCGGGCATTTTTTGTGTTTTGTGTTTTGGTTTTGGATTCGGGTCCGCGGTCGTGTTTTGGATTCAGATGCGTTTTGGCAAAACCACCCTTTCGGGTTTTGTATTCGGATGTGTTTTGGATTCGGGTGATTTAAAAAAAAAAAAAAAAAAACAGCTAAAATCATAGAATTTGGGGGTAACTTTGATCCTATTGTATTATTAATCTCAATAACAATAATTTCCACTCATTACCAGTCTATTCTAAACACCTCACACCTCACAATATTATTTACAGTCCTGAAAAATTTGCACCGAGGTCGCTGGATGACTAAGCTAAGCGACCCAAGTGGCCGACACAAACACCTGGCCCATCTAGGAGTGGCACTGCAGTGTCAGACAGAATGGCACTTGAAAAAAATAGTCCCCAAACAGCACATGATGCAAAGAAAAAAAGAGGCGCACCAAGGTGGCTGGATGGCTAAGCTCAGCGACACAAACACCTGGCCCATCTAGAGTTAGACTCCAGTATCATGTGAATTCTAAGGCAATATCACTGGAATTATTCATTATAATCAATGGTAGTATTGGTCCAAATCCCTGGAAAAAAAATGACAAAATCACTGGAATTATTTGTTCTAATCAATGGTATTATTGGTCCAAATCACTGGAAGAAAATGACAAAATCACTGGAATTAAATGGCAGTAATGTCGGGAATTATATCAAATGGCAGTTAGGGCCGTTTTTTTCGTATGGGCTCAATGGGCTCTTGCCCAAGTGCCCCAGGAGTAGAAGGGGCCGAGGCTGATAGCTGAGGGTCCCCTCTTTCCAGGGGTACCAGAATTTTTAAAATCGGCCATGGGGAACCAGAGATATCGGACTTGAAAGCAGTGGTCCCCATCCAAGCCTGTTAATTGCTCTTCCCAGCCAGATATCTCGGTTCCTGTCAGACTTAGAGTACATATACTCCAAAAGCTGGGACTCTCCCCTCGTGGTGGATACTTGCACCTTGTCTCTACTATGCCCAGAACCAGATATATCAGCCTTCCAGCACCTGGTCCTTGCTCCAGCCCACCACACCTAGTATGCAGTTTAATATTTTTATTGGTGGATTGCTCTGGCTCCTGAACTCTGATCCCCAAGTCTCCAGTACCTCCTGAAAGGTGGGACTCTCTAGATTTTTATCCCTTTGAATGCTAAGAAATATATTTTCAGGAACTTGAGATATCTGCAGTCAATCAAGCTGCCCTCCCACCGGAAAATGATGAATATTAAGCCCACTCCACTATCCACCCCTCCCCTATTTATTAAACACCCCCTACCACCCTGGAAGTCATGTACCAGGGCTTCTTCAATCAGCCCAATGCCCCCTTCTACAGCCCCATCTGTACAGTAAAGGAGTAATTAGCAGAAATTACCGCTCCAGGTCCTACATGCTGTGCGGAAGATAGAACACCCCCTACCGCCTGCGGGACATCAAAGCTGCCACTGATAGCACATCCCATCCCTACCGCTGGAGGATGGGTAGGGAACCCAGTGCATTGCTGTGCCCAGGGGCCTACACTGCTGTTAAGACGGCCCTGATGGCAGTACCACTGGACACATACGGAAGTGTCAGACATGATGGCACTTTTAAAAAAATAGTCCCCAAACAGCACATGATGCAAAGAAAAGAGAAAAAGAGGTGCACTGTGGTCACTGGATGGCTAAGCTAAGCGACACAAACACCTCAATATCACAGGAATTATTAGTTCTAATCAATGGTATTATTTATTGGTCTAAAATCACTGGAAGAAAATGACAAAATCACTAGAATTACAAGCCAGTATCACGGGAGTTGTATCAAATGGCAGTACCACTGGACATATACGGAAGTGTCAGACAGGATGGCACTTTTTTTAAAAAATAGTCCCCAAACAGCACTTCATGCCAAGAAGTAGCTGTCCCCTATGAACCAAGAAGTAAGAGGGCAATGAGGTAGCTCTATGACTAAGCTAAGCGACACAAGTGTGCGGTACAAACATCTGGACCATCTAGGAGTGGCACTCAAGTGTCAGACATGATGGCACTTTTACAAAAAAAAAATTGTATATGACAGGGACAAACCCACTGTCCTAACAATTGGCGTGCCTGATTAAACAAACAGCCAGGGGAAAACTCCTGAATCCAGTTTGTAACCCTAGGTAATAATTTTTATTACCCAGGATATAATAATAATCACTAAGGCTCCCCTGTAGTGATGTAGATGAGATCCCCCCCAGTGGACCCCCACATGGGAGTCCTTCCGCGTCACGCTGAGAACGCTAAGGGAGTAGAATCCAACATCTGAACCCGTGCACCTGTAGTGGGTGCAGACGTTCTGCTCTTTCTATGGCCTAGCCTCGTGCAGAAGTAGGCCCTCCTGAATTTTCTTGATATGGCAGCCCAAGGGGACTGCATCAGAGAAGCAGAGTTACATCTCCTCACAGGTGGTGCTGCGGAAGGAAGCAAAGCTGACTTACCCGAAGTAGCCTTTGTATTCAGAGTGTCCCCAAGCGGTGTCATACCTGCGAAGGGGAGGTACCTCTTGGATTCGGCATCTGCGTTCCATTGGCGGATCCAGAGACCTCTGCGAGCCACTACTGCCATGGAGGATGCTCTAGAATTCATCAGCCCAATGTCCCTCATGGCTTTCACCATTAATTTAGCCGAATCCTTTATGTGACCTAGAATCAAGACAACATCATCCCTATGGATTGTATCATGGTCTTCTATTAAATTGTCTGACCATTTTAACATAGCCTAGCTACCCAAGGGCATGCAATAGTGGGCCTAAGGTCGGCTCCAGTAGCCGTGTGAATGGATTTTATAGTTGTCTCTATCTTGCGGTCAGTCGGCTCCTTTAACGAGGCCGAGCCTGGTACAGGTAATGTAATTACCCCTGATGGCCTGGACACCGAAATGTCCATTATGGGAGGAATCTCCCATCTCCTTCAATCCTCCACAGGAAAGGGATATGTCTTAAGTACTTTATTGGGGATGTGAAAAACTATTTCTGGGTTTAACCAGCATCTTTCAAATAGGGTATTCAACTCTTCCGAAACCGGGAATGTCACTAATGATTTTGCAATTAGCATACAAGAATTTTCCTCTATTTGTATAGGTATTTCTAACACATCCCTAATGGCATTGATAAATTGCTGAATTTTATATTCCAATCTATCATAGTGCCCCCCTCTAACGTCTGTGTCGATCCCTGTGTCGGCATCGATGTCCACATTGGCCTGCAAGACCTGTGTATCAGGAGCTGAGGGGGTCCTAGTTGAAATGGACTGATCCATATCTAGAGCATTCTTCGTAGCTTTTTTCCAGCAACTAAACAGAGTATGCCCTAATGAACTCTAAGGAATCTTATTTCCTAAGCTATCCAGCCATTCTGTCTCCATCCTAATGGGATAAAACCACTCAATGCAATCCTGAGTACCTGGTACAGACTCCTCTGCTGACAAAGACACCTCCACAACCTCCAAAACATTTTGTACTGACATGACACTGACCTGTGATACTGAGTACTGACACTGAGCAGCACGATGCAGCACAAGACACTGAGCACTGACCAGTGATACTGAGCACTGATGATGCTACTGAGCAGTGATACCGAGCACTGATGATACTACTGAGCAGTGATACTGAGCACTGATGATACTACTGAGAACTGACACTGAGCAGCACGATGCAGCACAAGACACTGAGCACTGGCCAGTGATACTGAGCACTGATGATACTACGGAAGAGTGATACTGAGCACTAATGATACTATTGAGCAGTGATACTGAGAACTGACACTGAGCAGCACGATGCAGCACAAGACACTGAGCACTGAGCAGTGATACTGAGCACTGATGATACTACTGAGCAGTGATACTGAGCACTGATGATACTATTGAGCAGTGATACTGAGAACTGACACTGAGCAGCACGATACAGCACAAGACACTGAGCACTGACTAGTAATACTGAGCACTGATGATACTACTGAGCAGTGATACTGAGCAGTGATGATACTACTGACCAGTGATACTGAGAACTGACACTGAGCAGCACAAGACACTGAGCACTGACCAGTGATACTGAGCACTGATGATACTACTGAGCAGTGATACTGAGAACTGACAATGGGCAGCACGATGCAGCACAAGACACTGAACACTGACCAGTGATACTGAGCACTGATGATACTATTGAGTAGTGATACTGAGCACTGATGATACTACTGAGAACTGACACTGAGCAGCACGATGCAGCACAAGACACTGAGCACTGGCCAGTGATACTGAGCACTGATGATACTACTGAGCAGTGATACTGAGCACTGATGATACTATTGATCAGTGATACTGAGAACTGACAAAGAGCAGCACGATGCAGCACAAGACACTGAGCAGTGACACTGAGCACTGATGATACTACTGAGCAGTGATACTGAGAACTGATGATACTACTGAGCAGTGATACTGAGAACTGACACTGAGCAGCACGATGCAGCACAAGACACTGAGCACCGACTAATAATACTGAGCACTGATGATACTACTGAGCAGTGATACTGAGCAGTGATGATACTACTGACCAGTAATACTGAGAACTGACACTGAGCAGCACAAGACACTGAGCACTGACCAGTGATACTGATTACTGATGATACTACTGAGCAGTGATACTGAGCACTGATGATACTACTGAGCAGTGATACTGAGAACTGACACTGGGCAGCACGATGCAGCACAAGACACTGAGCACTCACCAGTGATACTGAGCACTGATGATACTATTGAGCAGTGATACTGAGCACTGATGATACTACCGAGAACTGATACTGAGCAGCACGATGCAGCAAAAGACACTGTATTAGTATTAGTGAGCAGCACAAAAGCACTATGGAATTGTCACCCCCCAGATACCACTGTGACTGGAATGATGATGACCGATGCACAGTGACAGGACACTACTACCACAGCACCCAATAGCAGCAAGATGCAGCACAAGAGAGACACTGTACTAGTATTACTGAGCAGCACGATGTAGCACAAGACAATGAGCACTGATACTGAGCACTGACACTGAAAAATGACACTGAGAGAACGTAGCCACATCTTCTCTGTACTCTCTACAATGCCCGAATGAAAATGGCGGGGACACGCGGCTCTTTATATGGAATCCGAATCTTGTGAGAATCCGACAGTGGGATGATGACATTTTGTCTCGTTCGGGTTTTCCGAGTCAGGCGGGAATAAACGAGCCGGGCTCAGAAACGTGTTTGACACGTGGAGTTCAGATGTATACTAAAGCACAGGTTCTCAAACTCGGTCCTCAGGACCCCACACGGTGCATGTTTTGCAGGTCTCCTCACAGAATCACAAGTGACATAATTAACTCCACCTGTGGACCTTTTAAAATGTGTCAGTGAGTAATTAATACACCTGTGCACCTGCTGGGTTACCTGCAAAACATGCACTGTGTGGGGTCCAGAGGACCGAGTTTAAGAACCACTGTACTAAAGCATTAAGGTGAAGCTGCTAAGGAGAGTGCAGGGTTCTCTGTAAATGTATATTTGAGTTTGGTGGTCACAGCCCACCGCACCCCAACCTAGGGGAGGGGAGTGTGTGAGTGCATACCTCCCCTGGGAATGGCGAGTGCAGTGGATCCGTGTGTGTGTGTGTGTGTGTGTGTGTGTGTGTGTGTGTGTGTGTGTGTATATATCTATATATATATATATATATATATATATATATATATATATATACATATACACACACACACACACACACACACAATGTAGAGATGAGATCCACCCCCCCCGAACTTCATGATCTGAGCCGGGAACCGAGTCCGCCATGGGACTTCCCACCAGACTTGGCACAATGTCATCATCCCACTGTCGGATTCTCACAGGTTTTGGATTCCATATGAGGGGCCACGTGTCACCACCATTTTCACTCCGGAGATGGAGAGTGAGGGAGACAGACCTCTGTCTCTCTTTGGGTGGTGGCATCAGATGTGGTCAGTGTGTGCTCTCTAGGGGTGCTGTCCTGTCACTGTGGTGTCCTGTGCTGTTAGGGGTGATGCAGCTGTACAAGGGTGCTGCTGTCTTGTCACAGTGTTGTACAGGGGAACTGTCCTTTGTGCTGTAAATAAATACAGCAGTTTTGTAAAGGTACACTGGCCCTGTCTTGTATGCTGTAAAATTACAGGGGTGTTGTTAAAATACAGGGCTGCTGGCCCTGTCCTGTATGCTGTAAAAAATACAGGGGTGTTGTAAAGGTACACTGGCATTGTCTTGTATGCTGTAAAATTACAGGGGTGGTGTGAAAAAATGTACACTGGCCATATCTTGTATGCTGTAAAATGACAGGGGTGCTGTGAAAATAGAGGTACACTGGCTCTGGCCTGTATGCTGTAAAACACAGGGGTGCTGTTGTTATAATAAAGGTACACTGGCCCTGTCCTATATGCTGTTAAAATACAGGGGTGCTTTTGTTAAAATTAAGGTACACTGACCCTGTCTTGTATGCTGTAAAATACAGGGGTGCTGTGAAAATAAAGGAACCCTGTGGAGAGAGGAGAACCCTCCAGAAGGACAACCATCTCTGCAGCAATCCCCCAATCAGGTCTGTATGGTAGAGTGGCCATATGGAATCCACTCCTTAGTAAAAAGCACATGGCAGCCCACCTGGAGTTTGCCAAAATGCACCTGAAGGACTTTCAGACCATGAGAAACAAAATTCTCTGGTTTGATGAGACAAAGATTGAACTCTTTGACGTGAATGCCAGGCATCATGTTTAGAGGAACCAGACATCGCTCATCACCAGGCCAATACCATCCCTACAGTGAAGCTTGGTGGTGGCAGCATCATGCTGTGGGGATGTTTTTCAGTGACAGGAACTGGGAGACTATTCAGGATAGAGGGAAAGATGAATACAACAATGTACAAAGATAACCCGGATGAAAACCTGCTCCAGAGCGCTGTTGACCTCAGACTGAGGTCACAGTTCATCTCTCAGCAGGGCAATGACCTTAAGCACACATCCAAGATATCAAAGGAGTAGCTTCAGGACAACTCTGTGAATGTCCTTGAGTGGCCCACCCAGAGCCTAGACTTGAATCAAATTGAACATCTCTGGAGAGATCTGAAAATGCCTGTTCAACGATGCTTCCCATCCAACCTGATGGAGCTTGAGAGGTGCTGCAAAGAGGAATTGGCGAAACTGCCCAAAGATAGGTGTGCCAACTTGTGGCATCATATTCAAAAAGACTTGAGGCTGTAATTGCTGCCAAAGGTGCATCAACAAAGTATTGAGCAAAGGCTGTGAATACTTATGTACATGTGATTTCTTAGTTTTTTATTTTTAATAAATTAGCAAAAAATATAAAAAAAATGTTTTTAACATTGTCATTTATGGGGTATTGTGTGTAGAATTTTGAGAGAAAAAATGAATTTATTCCATTTTGGAATAAGGCTGTAACATAAAAAAATTTGGAAAAAGTGAAGTGCTGTGAATATTTTCTAGGTGCACTGTCTATCTATCTATCTATCTATCTATCTATCTATCTATCTATCTATATATATATATATGTCGAACAATTTACCCTTATCTCGCGCTGCAATAAGGCTGCACCTCACGAAAAACCCTCCTGCTAGCAAAAGATTCACATAAACAGCACCAAAAAGATTTCTGAAGGCGCACAAATCAAATTAATTAGTTAAAATACTCATTCAGAAACCAATTTTACCCGTATAAAAATGTATTAAAACTCAATCCTGTGCAACTTAAGACAATATCATACAATATAAAGTACGGAACAGGTAGGTTATTAGTCCCCTTTATACTAGTAATAATAAAAATATCGAAGTACTACTATTCAGACGAAATTGATCTTTAACCTTTAAAGGGTTAACCTAAAAGGGTTAAAGATTAACTTCGTCTGAATAATAGTACTTCAATATTTATATTATTCCTTGTATGAAGGGGACTAATAACTAAAGATGAGCGGGTTCGGTCTCAGAGAACCGAACCAAACCGAACTTCACCACCCGAGCCCGGATCCGAGTCAGACTCGGGTTTTCCCGCCTTACTTGGAAACCAGAACGAGGCAAAACATCATCATCCCGCTGTCGGATTGTCGCGGGGTTTGGATTCCATATAAGGAGCCGCGCGTCCCCGCCATTTTCACTCCACCATTGCAAAGTGTAGAGAGAGAACGTGTCTCCGTCCTCATTGTACTCAGTGTCCGTGTCTTGTGCTGCATCTGTCCAGTCCAGCGGTGCTGTGTTGTGCTGCATCAGTTCAGTGGTGTCTTGTGCTGCATCTGTCCAGTCCAGCGGTGCTGTGTTGTGCTGCATCAGTTCACTGGTGTCTTGTGCTGCATCTGTCCAGTCCAGCGGTGCTGTGTTGTGCTGCATCAGTTCAGTGGTGTCTTGTGCTGCATCTGTCCAGTCCAGTGGTGCTGTGTTGTGCTGCATCGGTCCAGTGGTGGTGTCCCTGTGCTGCCGAATATGTCCAGCGGTACTGCCGTATATGTCCAGCGGTACTGCCGTATAAATCCAGTGATCCTGCCGTATAATTCCAGTGATCCTACCGTATAAGTCCAGTGATCCTGCCGTATAAGTCCAGTGATCCTGCCGTATAAGTCCAGTGATCCTGCCGTATAATTACAGTGTTACTGCCGTATTTGTCCAGTGATACTGCCGTATATGTCCATTGATGCTGTTGTATACAGTATGTACAGCGGTACTGCCATATAAATCCAGTGTTACTGGCATTTAAGTCCAGTGATCCTGCCATATAAATCCAGTGATCCTGCCACATAAGTTCAGTGATCCTGCCGTATAATTACTGTGGTACTGGTTTATAAGTCCAATCCAGTGATACTGCCGTATATGTCCATTGATACTGCCGTATATGTCCAGCGGTACTGCCATATAATTCCAGTGATCCTGCTGTATAAACCCAGTGATCCTGCCGTATAAGTCCAGTGATCCTGCCGTATATGTCCAGTGATACTGCCGTATATGTCCATTGATACTGCCGTATATGTCCAGCGGTACTGCCATATAAATCCAGTGATCCTGCCATATAATTCCAGTGATCCTGCTGTATAAACCCAGTGATCCTGCCGTATAAGTCCAGTGATCCTGCCGTATAAGTCCAGTGATCCTGCCGTATAATTACAGCGGTACTGGTGTGTTGGTCCAGTCCAGTGATACTGCCGTATATGTGTCCAGCGGTACTGCCGTATAAATCCAGAGATCCTGCCGTATAAGTGCAGTGATCCTTCCATATAATTACAGTGGTAGTGGCGTATAAATCCAGTACAGTGATACTGCCATATATGTCCAGTGATACTGCTGTATATGTCCATTGATACTGGCGTATAAGTCCAGTGATCCTGCTGTATAATTCCTGTGATCCTGCCGTATAATTCCATATAAATCCATATAATTCCGTATAAATCCAGTCCAGTGGTGCTCCAATATAAGTTCAGTGGTGCTGTCCTGTGCTGTATATTATTTACTCCAAATAAAGTGGTTATTAATATTTAATACAAATAATTTTCACAGGGTTTGCCCAGTGTGGTGTAGAGGTACGCTCTACTGTACCGCATATTGTTATATAACGCCAAAAAAATAATGGAGAATAAAAATTTGGAATATAAAATAGGCAAAGAACCACTTACTCATAGTGCTGAAGCTGCTGCCACTAGTCATGACATAGACAATGAAATGCCATCAACATCGTTGTCTGCCAAGGCCGATGCCCAATGTGATAGTTGAGGGCATGTAAAATCCAAAAAGCCAAAGTTCAGTAAAAAGACCACAAAAAAGAAATTTAAATGGTCTGAGGAGAAATGTAAACTTGCCAATATGCCATTTACGACACGGAGTGGCAAGGAACGGCTAAGGCCCTAGCCTGTGTTCATTACTAGTGGTTCAGCTTCACATGACGATGGAAGCCCTCATCCTCCAGCTAGAAAAATGCACAGAAAAGAACTGTGCATTTTCTTTGATGGTATCATAAATCCCCAAGGAGAGTCCAAGTGTGTCGGCGGTTGCAATGCCTGACCTTCCCAACACTGGATGGGAAGAGATGGCTCCTTCCACCATTTGCACACCCCCTGCAAGTACTGGATGGAGCACCCACAGTCCAGTTTCTGATATTCAAATTGAAGATGTCACTGTTGAAGTACAACATGATGAGTATATGGGTGTTGCTGGTGCTGAAGAGGAAGTTGACAATGAGGATTCTGATGGTAATGTGGTTTGTTTAAATGAGGCACAGGGGGAGACACCTGTTGTCCATGGGATGAAGAAGCCCATTGTTATTCCTGGGCAAAATACCAAAAATGCCACCTCTTCGGTGTGGAATTATTTCTCCACAAATCTGATACAAGAGGTGTCAAGCCATGTGTTGCCCTTGTCAATCCATAATAAGTAGGGGTAAGGATGTGTAACACTGTAAGGGAACAAGGTGCCTATTCCTGGGGTAAATGGCAGCAAGCAGCAGCTGAGAAATCATACAAGCCCAGTTTGTGGTGCAACTGGCCACAACCAGCTTTATTTAAGCAGAAAATGTAAAAAACATCAAAAGAAAATACCTTGCCTGTCCGGCACTAACTAAACGCAGGACATTCCTAACTATCTCTAAACAAAAAACACAGAGTTCTCCAGTAAACACTGTATAGCTCACTTGCATAAGGAAGCGTGTTTCTCCCCAGACGAGATTTGCTGCAGTCTTCCCAGGTAGTCTGCACACACTGATCAGGCCAGCAGCCCTATAACACTCTTACACAGCTGAAACCCTGATTAGCCTTCTGTGAGGCCAAAGACCCGAACTCGGCCCAACGTCTGGAACTTGCCCTATATCTCTTTCAGGGCCCTTATCCAGCTTTTCCAATAAACTTAAAAGGTTCTGACAAAACAAAAGCATTTTCCTAGAAGTTTTCATTTTCTAAAACATGTAAGACAAGAACCTGGGACATTCATACCTGCCCTCAAACACTATTCCAGTGTTCTTGTCACAGATGTTAACCACCTAGGAACATCCTCCCTTATACTTCACCTGCAGCACATTCATCATAAGTCATTGTCAAGTTCAGAAACTTTTAGTAAGAGCATAAGCAGTTCACTGACACCTAAATCCATTGTTCCTCTTATATCCAAGCTCCTGCAAGCTACACCACCAACTTCCTCAACATCAACTTCTTCCTCAGTCAGGAACATCAGTAGTTCTGCACGCCATGTCACTGGAAAGACTGAGGAGATCTCTCCTAACCGGGATTCCTCCGGAGGATCCTTGAGTGGTACACCTGCTGCTGCTGGCGCTGCTGTTGTTGCTGCTGGGAGTCAATCGTCATCCCAGAGGGGAAGTCGGAAGACCACTTGTACTACTTCCAGTAAGCAATTGACTGTCCAACAGTCCTTTTTGAGGAAGATGAAATATGACAGCAGTCATCCTTTTGCAAAACGGATAACTGAGGCCTTGACAGCTATGTTGGTGTTAGACGTGCATCCGGTATCCGCCATAAGCTCAGTGGGACTTAGAGAATTGTTTGAGGTACTGTGTCCCCGGTATCAAATTCCATCTAGGTTCCACGTCTCTAGGCAGGTGATACCGAGAATGTACAGAGACGTCAGATGAAGTGTCCTCCGTGTCCTACAAAATGCAGTTGTACCCACTGTCCACTTAACCACGGACATGTGGATATGTGGAACAGGGCAGACTAAGGACTATATGACTGTGTCATCCCACTGGGTAGATGTATGGCCTCCCACAGCAACAACAGCAGTGGCACCAGTAGCAGCATCTCGCAAATGCCAACTCGTTCCTAGGCAGGCTACACTATGTATCACCGCTTTCCGTAAGAGGCACACCACTGACAACCTCTTACAGAAATTGAACGACATCATTGCACAATGGCTTACCCCAATTAGACTCTCCTGGGGATTTGTGATATTGGACAACGCCACCAATATTGTGCGTGCATTACATCTGGGCAAATTCCAGCACATCTCATGTTTTGCACATACAATTAATTGGTGGTGAAGATTTTTGTAAAAAATGACAGGGGTGGGGGCGTGGCTTGGATGCCATACTAGGTAGAAGTGCCTGGTTTGAGCTCTGGGAATTTGGAGCATCTGATACCTATTTCTGCTCACTCCCTATCCCCCTGTCTGGCCCAAGGCATCCCCTAGCCTACGGGGAGGGGTCCTGTGTTGGAGGATCAGGCCTGCGGAATCGGGGAGCGTGGTACGCGCTCCCACAGATTGCGGCCTGTCCCGTCTTACCAAGCCTGGGACTGAAGTGCTGGAGGTGGCCGGAAAAGTGATCCGGGCAGACTGCGGGGCTGTGTAGCAGTCCGGCGGCCTGCAGCATGACGCGAGCGGACACAGGTTCTCCCCAGCATCTGCGAATTCAGCGGTGCTGCTTTGTGGAGCCCAGCTGGGCTCTGTAGGGGTGAGAAGCGCTGTTGCAGCTGGGGGGTCTGGCAGTGTGGGATGCGGCGGCCATCTTGCTTCCGGTCCCTGGTGCTGGAAGTTGCTCAGCAGTCTGGTGTGAGCTGCGGTCTGGCTGGCAGTGTGGGAGCTGGAGCACCTCTCTTTAGCTGACGGTCTGGACTGCCTCTCCTATAATAAAGAGTGCATCCTGGGGGCGTGGCTTGGTGGTCATCTCGAGCAGTCATCTCTCTGCAGAGCTCCTGCAGCTGCAGCTGTCTAACTGCCCCAAGCCCACCTAATCTGTGCTGGCTGCCCCTTTCCAGATTTACCCTGAGGTAGTCCCACTACCTGCCCCTCTGGAGGTAGCTTTTGCGAAGCCGGGAGAGGCGCTAGGCCTATTTGTGGGTTGCGGCCTTCCTCCTTCTTCTAAGCTGGGACCTAGATTCTCAGCTCCCCATCAGGATCCACTGCTTGCTGTCCCCACGGGCATCCCCTTCCGCACGTCGGAGCCCTCATCTCATTCAGTCACATCTGCCCTCACCTAACACCATATGCAGGAGTGGAAGCCCTCCATCGCTGTGTGGTACCGCCAGAGCCGTGGATCATCTGCCTCCTGGTCCGGGCACTGTGCCCGCCGCGCTGCCTTCTGGTGACTCGGCCTGCTCCTGCCGCTGACGTGCACGCACAGGGTTCCCGGCTTCAAGCTGCAGCTCCCTCCTGCTACTAGCGGTTCCCGGACCCTGCATCTCACTGCTTCAATCTTACCTGCCAGACCTAGAGGACCCAGCACTACCACAGGTATGTCCTTACACTGCAGACAGTGAACAGCAGTCACTGTCTGTTTCCACCCTACAGGTACTGCCTGATTAATAACTGTCCTATAAGCCTGTCTGGCCCCTACAAACTGTATCAGCTGCTTTCTGCCACATGTATGATGACCACACCACATTTGAGAGTTACCATTTGGCCAGCATACCCTACATTAGCGGGTCTCCATCTTGCTCCTCCTACAGCTGTTATTCTCTTGTTTAGCAGCATTGCCGATATACTGTAAAATTTCTCTGGAGCTCCCCCTGCAACCCCCTGCTGTCTTACCTAGTCTTATATACCCTGATGTAACTGCTGCCGTATATTGGTGTGGGGAGACACTCCACGCTGTGGCCCTCATCCACCCGATTTCTGATGTGAAGCTCACCTGATAGCTATGCCCTGCCACTGACGGTGGGTATGTTCCTTGACCCCTCCTATGAGTTTTGGTGATGGATAACGACATGAACCTTCCCTCTATGCTGTTCTAATGGGAAGAGGCAGAAGGAGTTCGCAAGGGAAGGGTTCACGGTCTAAACAAGTTGTTTCCTCCAGAGCTACCCTCCGCTCATTTCTCTCTGTTCCACAACACCCGGATTCTCCTTTCTCCACTCAGAAGACTGACACTCCTCCCTCGCCCATAATGGCCCACTCGCCTCCTCCTGGAGATTTCCAAGCTCAAATGTTTCAACTACACAGTGAAGTCGGAGAAATTTTAATACATGTTCGCTCCCTACCCTCCAAGCAAAATATGCAGGTGCTTGAGTCTCGCTTGCAGGACTCGATTCAGACCCAGATCGCCTCCGTGCAATCAGATATTAAACACCTGGGGTCTAGAGTGGTGTTATTAGAAGAGGAGAAGGAGTCCACAGATGACCAAATTGCGCATCTCCACGGAGTCATCTCTCAACAGGCTTCAGATATGACGGCCATTCAAAATAAACTGGAAGATTTAGACAACAAAGGACATCGTAATAACATCAGGGTCCGTGGCCTTCCTGAATCGATCCCCCCGACGGGCCTCATTGATGCAACAAAATATTTGGAGAACTTTTGAGTCTTGATCCTAACAATCTTATCACTTTCGATCGTGCTCACAGATCACTCCGGCCAAAAGGATCTTCTTCTGACCGGCCAATAGACGTCATCTGTAGGCTCCACTACTTCTCGCAAAGGGAGGCGATCCACAGCAAGGTTCGGGAATTGGAAGGAGTTGAGTTCAATGGAGTCCGAATACAGATATTTCAGGACCTTTCGTGGAGAACACTCCAACAGGGGAGGCTGGTGAAACCTTTAACAGAAGCATTGCGCAAGGCAAATTTGAAATATAGATGGGGCTTTCCGTTCTCTGTCCAAGTCACACATGCTGGCAAGTTTCTGTCTCTCCAGTCTCTGGCAGACCTTCCTGCCTTCTGCTCAATGCTGGGATTGGAGGCCCTCGCCCTTCCTGATTGGCAAGCATTCAACTTGCCTGACCTGGCTCCTCCTGCCTCTGCTGCTAATAATAATAAATCGAGATGGCAACCAGTTCCACGCTCTAAGAAGAAGCCCACCACTGAAGAACCCAAACGGGCCCGCGAATCCACTTGATGGACTTCAACTTGTTTCCATCTTTCCCTTGTTATTTTACACGGGCTTAATCGCTCTTTCCAGGACTTCACTGCATGTATTCTTACATTGTTTACTTCATTTAGGCTATCATTTCTAGGCTTTTACGAGTTGTCCCTAACTATATGCTTGTTTTTATGTTGTCCCTAACAATGTTAATTTTTTGCATGTTTTCCTTATCATTACTGTGGAGTCTGCGTGGGTTCACCACTAGACGGCGACTTTATCTCCTATGGTCTCCTGTACAATGTTATTTCTGGACCTCAAAAGGTTCTTTTGCCTAGTGGGATTGGGTAGGTCCCTTTTGTACCCGATCGCTTACTATGATTTTTTTAATTTTGTTTATGTGTTTGCCAGGAGCAGCGATTGAATCTGATTGTTTATTGTTATTCATAAACTGCATTTTTTTTCTTTTTTATGTTACCTGCATAGCCACCAGTTTTTTGTAGGGCTCGGGGCTCATGTACCCCCTATTGCGCCCCCTGCAGACCATTTTTTTCTTGATCTCCAAGTCATGGGATCCTTAGTGATTCCAGTTTTGTCCGGAGGTGTTTTTTTCTTCGCCTTACTTCCAAGGCTTAACTGTTACTTCCTTAGTTTTGACTTTCTGTGTTTCCTTCCTTTCTCTAGCTGTCTTTTTCTCTTCTTTTTCTCTCGACTTCTCACTCCTCTCTTCCTCCCTATCCCCCTGATCCGTACCCTCTCGCTGGTCAAATTTTCTAATACGTTGCCCTGATGGCCCCTACACTCGTTTAGTTTAACTTAATGCAAGGGGTCTCAACATCCCCGAAAAATGGTCCCAAGCCCTCCGCTCCTTCTGAGCTGACAAAGATGATATAGTTCTTGTTCAAGAGACACACTTTTGCCACTCTTCTCCCTCGCATCAACTTAAGCATATATGTTTCTCCTCCGCCTATTACAGTAATTACCCTCTTTCAAAGTCTAATGGGGTGGCGACTCACTTACTCATTTCTGTTAGTGCAGTTCACCATCTGGAGACAGGGAGGTGCCTTGTATTAATTTGTACCACATTCAACTCTACTTTTACCATTGTCAATATCTCTGCCCCCTTACCTGGGACAATTACCATTTCTAGAAAAGATCTTTGATAAAATTGACTTGCTTAAACAGGGTGTTTTAATTGTGGGGGGGGGATTTTAAATGGGCACTTGACCGTCAGCTTGACGTCTCCTCTGGCTCCTCCTCCATTTCAACTCATCTGTCGAGATGATTGAGGCGCCTGTTACACACTCACCAGCTGTCTGATGTTTGGAGAATACTCCATCCAACCGATCGAGATTTTACACACTACTCTGTTCTTCACCTTTCCTATTCGAGGATTGATTATATGCTTATTGACCATAGCTACTTTCAATTAGTACACAACGCATCCATAGGCCCGACAACTTGGTCGGATCATGCTGCAACTCGACTAGACCTGACGCTAGACACCTCTTATCCTACCTTCCGCTCTTGGCGAATCAACAAATAACTCCTCTGTGATCCCTACTGCAAATCGCAATTAAAAGACACCTTAGATCTGTATATAGAAACCAACGTCTCCCCTGAGATATCAAGCCTTACCACTTGGGAAGCCCATAAGAGCGTTATACGTGGTAAATGTATACAATTAGGATCTTATCTTGAGAAACAGATACAGGGTCAGATTGATAGGCTTTTACGAACAATCCAATCTTTGGAAATCTCCCACAAAAATTCCATCTCATCTGATGTATACATTGATCTTGTTTCTGCCCGGTCATCACTTAACAAATTACTTCTGGATAAAGTTAAATTCTCTTTTAGGAAGTGTTGTAACAGATATTATCGTTGGGGGAACAAACCTGGTAAGATGTTGGCCAGGGCTTTGCACTCTCAGAGAGCTCTTTCCTATATTTCCTCCATTAAGAATGACCAAGGTTCCACCCTCCATAGTACTGATGAGATAGCTGCGACATTCTGCTCCTACTACTCTTCATTGTACAACCTGCCCTCCCCTGTAGACTTTGTGGATATTGCTGAAAAACAGAAGGTCATTAACTCTTACCTTACGAAAATCGGATTTCCCAAACTTGCTACCGCTGTTAGCGAAGAACCTGAGAAACCTTTTTCCTCTTTGGAATTTGAGGAGGTCCTCAAATCGACCCCACCCGGGAAAAGCCTGGGCCCTGACGGCTTCACGATTACTTACTATAAAGCCTTTAGGGACAGGCTACTCCCTCTATTCCTGGAGGCCTGCAATTCTGTTTCAGACAGTGTGACTTTTTCTCGTCAGTCTCTGGAAGCTCACGTCACGGTTATCCCCAAACCCGGCAAAGACCCCTCCCTGTGTCCCAGCTACCGGCCTGTCTCTCTCCTCAACACTGACATAAAGCTCTTTGCAAAACTTCTTGCGAACAGATTAAAGCACCTTTTGCCGTCTCTCATACACACTGATCAAGTGGGCTTTGTCCCTGACCGTGAGGCTAAGGACAACACCACCAACATAATTGCTCGTATTCATTATCTTTTAGCCTCAGACTCTCCCGCTATCTTGCTCTCTACTGATGCTGAAAAGGCCTTTCATAGGGTTGATTGGGGATTTATGGCAGATTTGCTTGTCCACACTTCCCCAACAGCTAGAATTAAGATTAATGGCTCTTTATCGGGCTCTTTCGATATTCATAATGGAACCCGACAGGGATGCCCTCTTTCACCCTTAATATTTATTCTTTGTATGGAGGCTTTAGCGACGGTGACCAGGCTTAATCCTAATATTACCGGTATCAAGTTAGGGGGTGCTGAACATAAACTCGTCCTTTTCGCCAACGATCTGTTAGCTACTCTTACGAATCCTGTTACCTCCCTCCCAAATTTGATGGAGGAGTTAAAACTTTCGGGGACCTATCAAACTTCAAAATCAATTATTCTAAGTCAGTAGCCTTGAATATTACATCCCTTTCTACAATGGTGGCGAGGCTTAAAATAGCATTTCCTTTCTCCTGGGATACATCTCGACTTAAAAACCTGGGGGTTACTCTTACCAGAGATCTCTCACACCTCTTTGACTCTAATTTTGCCCCATTATTAGTTAAGTTGTGGTCTGATCTTCAGACTTGGAAGTCGAAACTGTTCTCTTGGTTTGGGAGAATGGGCATACTTAAAATTAATTCCCTTCCTAAAATTATTTATTTATTGCAGGCCCTTCCCGTTAAAATCCCCCTGAAATGGTTTCAAGATATCCAAACTTTATTTATAAACTTTCTTTGGGGAGGTAAATGCCCGCGCCTGAGGCTCAGTTTGATGTTCAGTTGGAAAGATAGAGGCGGGATTGGTCTACCGAACAGCCAGGGGTACTACCAGGCATGCCACTTGAGCAGGATCATGGAATGGTCCAGATCGGCCTCATCTAAACAGTGGGCTCAGATAGAAAAACATTCCCTGTCGATCCCTCTAGATATAGCCCCATGGCTCCCCACCCTTCCTAACTCCCCCCATCCTACTGTTGGTCCAACTCTGTCGTGCTGGAAGAAGGTCAGGAAACTGCCGTCAGTCTCTTCCTCTAAGTCCTCCTATCTTTCTTGCTCAACCCTCGTTTCCCTCCGGGGCTTAAATTTAACGGCTTTCCATTCTTGGTATGTCAGGGGCCTCTTTTGTATTGGACAGCTGGTGAGTGGGGATGGCATTGTCTCCTTCTAAGACCTGCAGACTAAATGGGGACTGTCTCAGGGAGACTTTTGGCGCTACCTGCAGGTTTGCCACTTTTTACAATCGTTCGGACCCTTACGGTCCTGGTATTCTGTTATGACACCCTTCGGACACATTTGTGCTACTTCTAAGAATCCTGCACATTCCATCTCCAGGATCGATAACATCCTACTTGCAGATTCGAGTGTGCCCCTCCCTCCCTTTACCCAAGTGTGGAATAAAGAAATGGGAGCTGACCTGGATGATAACCAGTGGGATAAAGTTTTCAAATTAGCCCATTCCTGCTCTGCGAGCATGCTAGTTATTGAGACCCAATATAAACTAATTTCCAGGTGGTAAAGATGCCCCGATACCCTCTCCAAAATGGGATTGGGTGTCCCTAACGTTTGCTGGTGATGCTCTAATGACGTGGGTAACCCATTCCACATTTGGTGGTTCTGTCCCGCTATTCAACCCTTCTGGAAAAAGGGTTTTTCCCTAGCTGCTAAAATAACAGGAGGGGATGTCCCTACTGACCCGCTGTTCTGGCTTTTCCATTTCTCATCTAGACCCGTCCCATACTATAAACAGTCATTGTTGTGTCATCTAAACAATGCAGTGAAGGCGGTTGTTCCTGTTTACTGGCGCTCACCCTCCCCTCCGACGGTGCTGGACTGGTTCCGTAGAATTGACCATTATATGGAAATGGATGACATCATGTCCTCTGTGGATAATGGTTACACTCGTTTCAGAGATACCTGGTTTAGTTGGATGACAATCAAAGATTCTTCTGTATATCGGGAGATCCTCACTAATAGAGGGGTCATCAACCCCTCTAAGCATCCCTGGCTTGGCACTTTGTGTATTAGTTTTACCTACATAACTCTCACTCTTTCTTTTACTCTCAGGTTTTGGATCAGGTCTCTTTTTTCACTTCCCCCCTCTCCTTTTTTCCTATTCTTTATCTCCTCTTGTTGTTCTGTTTGTACTTTCAGACTCTTCTCTCTTTTTTCTCTCTTTCTCTCTCTCCTGTTTTGTGGATATGGTTCAATTACTATGGTTTTTATAATATTTTTCAAAGCCAGGCCTGTTTATATTTTTGTTCTATACATGGGACAGGAATATTTTATGTCTGATTGACAGTTCTAGTGTACTATCTGCTGGTACCCAGACTATTAAGTATGACTTCAGCCTGATTGTTGTTACTGCCACTAGTACAAAGTATTGCTCTTAGATGTATCTACTTTTTTGTTCTGCAATAAAAACTTAATTTGCACTAAAAATGAAAGGGGTGTGCAGGAGATGCTGTTGGTGGCCTGAAAAATTGCGGGCCACTTTCGGCATTCAGACATCGCATGCCAAAGACTGGAGCACCATTAAACACGCCTTAACCTGCCCTGCCATCACCTGAAGCAAGAGGTGGTAATGAGGGGGAATTCAACACTCTATATGCACCATTAAACATGCCTTAACCTGCCCTGCCATCACCTGAAGCAAGAGGTGGTAACGAGGGGGAATTCAACACTCTATATGCTTCAGAGGATGGAGGAGCAGCAAAACGCCATTCAAGCCTATACATCCACCTAAGATATAGGCAAAGGAGGGGGAATGCACCTGACTCAAGTGCAGTGGAGAATGATTTCCATCTTGTGCAAGGTTCTCCAACCCTTTGAACTTGCCACACGTGAAGTCAGTTCAGACACTGCCAGCTTGAGTCAGGTCATTCCCCTCATCAGGCTTTTGCAGAAGCAGCTGGAGAAATTGAAGAAGGAGCTAAGACGGAGCAATTCCGCAAAGTATTTGGGACTTGTGGATGGAGCCCTTCATTCGCTTTGCCAGGATTCAAGGGTGGTCAATCTGTTTAAATCAGAGCACTACATTTTGGCCACCGTGCTCGATCCAAGGTTTAAAGCCTATGTTGTATCTCTCTTTCCGGCAGACACAAGTCTGCAGAGGTTCAAAGACCTGCTGGTGAGAAAATTGTCAAGTCAAGCGGAACGTGACCAGTCAACAGCTCCTCCTTCACTTTCTACCGCAACTGGGGATGCAAGGAAAAGGATAAGATTTCTGAGCCCACCCGCTGGCGGTGATGCAGGGCAGTCAGGAGCGAGTGCTGACATCTGGTCCAGACTGAAGGATCTGCCAATGATTACTGACATGTCGACTGTCACTGCATATTGGGGGTAATTCCAAGTTGATCGCAGCAGGAAATTTTTTAGCAGTTGGGCAAAACCATGGCCCTCATTCCGAGTTGTTCGCTCACAAGGCGATTTTAGCAGAGTTACACACGCTAAGCCGCCGCCTACTGGGAGTGAATCTTAGCTTCTTAAAGTTGCGAACGATGTATTCGCAATATTGCGATTACAAACTACTTAGCAGTTTCAGAGTAGCTTCAGACTTACTCGGCATCTGCGATCAGTTCAGTGCTTGTCGTTCCTGGTTTGACGTCATAAACACACCCAGCGTTCGCCCAGACACTCCTCCGTTTCTCCAGCCATTCCCGTGTTTTTTCCGGAAACGGTAGCGTTTTTATTCACACTCCCATAAAACGCCGTGTTTCCGCCCAGTAACACCCATTTCCTGTCAATCACACTACGATCGCCGGAGCGAAGAAAAAGCCGTGAGTAAAAAAACTATCTTCATAGCAAAATTACTTGGCGCAGTCGCAGTGCGAACATTGCGCATGCGTACTAAGCAGAAAAACGCTGCGATGCGAAGAAAATTACCGAGCGAACGACTCGGAATGAGGGCCCATGTGCACTGCAGTTGGGGCAGATATAACATTTGCAGAGAGAGTTAGATTTGGGTGGGTTATTTTGTTTCTGTCCAGGGTAAATACTGGCTGCTTTATTTTTACACTGCAATTTAGATTGCAGATTTAACTCACCACACCCAAATCTATCTCTCTCTGCACATGTTACATCTGCCTCCCCTGCAGTGCACATGGATTTGCCCAACTGCTAACAAAAATCCTGCTGCGATTAACTCAGAATTACCCCCATGATTCTGTAACCATTGAAAGAATGGTGGAGGATTATATGAGTGACAGCATCCAAGTAGGCATGTCAGACAGTCCGTACGTATACTAGTGATGTGCACCGGAAATTTTTCGGGTTTTGTGTTTTGGTTTTGGATTCGGTTCCGCGGCCGTGTTTTGGATTCGGACGCGTTTTGGCAAAACCTCCCTGAAATTTTTTTGTCGGATTCGGGTGTGTTTTGGATTCTGGTGTTTTTTTTTTACAAAAAACCCTCAAAAACAGCTTAAATCATAGAATTTGGGGGTCATTTTGATCCCATAGTATTATTAACCTCAATAACCATAATTTCCACTCATTTTTAGTCTATTCTGAACACCTCACACCTCACAATATTATTTTTAGTCCTAAAATTTGCACCAAGGTTGCTGGATGACTAAGCTAAGCGACACAAACACCTGGCCCATGATGCAAAGAAAAAAAGAGGTGCAATGAGGTAGCTGTGTGACTAAGCTAAGCGACCCAAGTGGCCGACACAAACACCTGGCCCATCTAGGAGTGGCACTGCAGTGTCAGACAGGATGGCACTTCAAAAAAATAGTCCCCAAACAGCACATGATGCAAAGAAAAAAAGAGGTGCAATGAGGTAGCTGTGTGACTAAGCTAAGCGACACAAGTGGCCGACACAAACAGCTGGCCCATCTAGGAGTGGCACTGCAGTGTCAGACAAGATGGCCCTTCAAAAAAATAGTCCACAAACAGCACATGATGCAAAGAAAAAAAGAGGCGCAATGAGGTAGCTGTGTGACCCAAGTGGCCGACACAAACACCTGGCCCATCTAGGAGTGGCACTGCAGTGTCAGATAGGATGGCAGATTAAAAAAATAGTCCCCAAACAGCACATGATGCAAAGAAAAAAAGAGGTGTACCAAGGTCGCTGGATGGCTGAGCAGTGATCGCGCTGATCCAAAAAAAAAGTGGGTCCCAGGGACCCCTCACTTTCAAAAATTGGGGTCCTACCGGTCCTTTTCTGGGTCCCATCGAAATGAAGGTTCTTATTAATCTTAATCTTGTTTGGACACTACAAAAGTGTTGCAAGGTGGAGGGATGGGGTGATAGTGCTGCTGGGCTGTGTAGCATGCAGGACACCCTGCACCAGAGCTGTAACTAGACATTTTGGTGCCCTTAGGCAGAAAGTGAATTGGTGTTCCACCTTACTAGACCGTAAAGTACAGGCAGTGCGCGCCAAAGTCGCGCCGCAAAATTTGAGGGGCGTGGCTTCATGGGGAAGGGGCGTGACCACATAATAGTGCCAATTCACATTACACCACACAGTAGTGCCGCTTATACAGATTGCACCAGGTAGAACCTCCTATACACACTGCGCCAGGTAGAGCACGTTATACATATTGCACCAGGTAGAGCACATTATACATATTGCACCAGGTACAGCATGTTATACACTTTGCTCCAGGTACAGCTCGCTATACACTTTGCTCCAAGTAGAGCACATTATACACATTGCACCAGGTAGAGCACTTTATACACATTGCGCCAGGCAGAGCACGTTATACACATTACGCCAGGTAGAGCACTTTATACACATTGCGCCCGTTAGAGCGCATTATTATACACATTGCGCCCAGTAGAGCACGTTATATACATTGCACCAGGTAGAGCACGTTATATACATTGCACCAGGTAGAGCACATATAAACATTGCACCAGGTAACACTTAAGACACATTGCACCAGGTAAATCAAATATAAACATTGCACCAGGTAGAGCACGTTATACACAATGTGACCGGTAGAGCACGTTATACACAATGCACCAGGTAGAGCACGTTACACATATTGCACCAGGTAGAGCACGTTACACACATTGCATCAGGTAGAGCTCGTTACACACATTGCGCCAGGTAGAGCATGTTACACACATTGCAGCAGGCAGAGCACGTTACACACATTGCGCCAGGCAGAGCACGTTACACACATTGCGCCAGGCAGAGCACGTTACACACATTGCGCCAGGTAGAGCACGTTACACACATTGCGCCATGTAGAGCACGTTACACACAATGCGCCAGGCAGAGCAAGTTATACACATTGCGCCAGGTAGAGCGCCGAGACACATTGCACCAGGTAGAGCGCCGAGACACATTGCACCAGGTAGAGCACCGAGACACATTGCACCAGGTAGAGCGCCGAGACACATTGCACCAGGTAGAGCGCCGAGACACATTGCATCATACCCCGGGCACACACACAGCAGCTACCCACCACACACCCTGGATGCGCACACACACACACACACACACACACACACACACACACACACACACAGCATCTGCCCACCTTATACTCCGGACGCACACACACACAGCATCTGCCCACCTTATACCCCGGACGCACACACAACATCTGCCCACCTTATACCCCGGACGCACACACAGCATCTGCCCACCTTATACCCCGGACGCACACACAGCATCTGCCCACCTTATACCCCGGACGCACACACAGCATCTGCCCACCTTATACCCCGGACGCATACACACACACACACACACACACACACACACAGCATCTGCCCACCCTATACCCCGTGCACACATACAGCATCTGACCACCTCATACCCCGGGCACATACACAGCATCTGACCACCTCATACCCCGGGCACAGTCAGCAGCTGCCCACCTCATACTTCAGGCACACACACACATCTGCCTACCTCATAATTTCCCCCCTCTTATACCCCGTGCACACACCCAGTAATTGCCCCCCAACCCCCTTACAACCAGGACACACAAGCAGTAATTTAACCTTCTCTCCTTATACCATGTGCACACACCCAGCAATTGCCCCCCCCCCCTCCCAAACAACTCGGACACACAAGCAGTAATTGACCATCTCCCCTTGTACCCCAGGCACACACACACTAACTGTTCCCCTCCACTTACACACCGCAACAGTGCAAGCACCTCCTCGCTGGCAGAGCCCATATGGCAGGCACGGCGAGAGCCGGCAGCCAGAAGTCCGTTTACAGCAGCGCGGAGACCGGGATGGCGGGAGATGTACACCGCACACACACACACACTGGCCAGCGCTCAGAGCGGCTGTCAGGAGCGGCGGGGAAACTGACCTGCGGAGAGGCGGTGCACTCAGTCCATGAGCACGGGCGCCGGAGCGGAGGGTTCAGGCAACAGCAAGTCTGTGATGAATCGGTGCCTCCGCGGTGCTCACCTTCTCCCGCCACAGTCACAGGCATCAATCACTGACTTAACAGGAAGTGATTGGCTGCTGCAGCAGAGCGCGTCCCCGGGGACTCGCCCATTTCAGAAAAGTGAGTCACCTTCCCTCAAAATCGGGTAAAATACGCGCTATAGCGCGTTTTTGCGATCACTGGCTAAGCTAAGCGACACAAGTGGCCGACACAAACACCTGGCCCATCTAGGAGTGGCACTGTAGTGTCAGACAAGATGGCACTTCCAAAACTTAGTCCCCAAACAGCACATGATGCAAAGAAAAATGAAAGAAAAAAGAGGTGCAAGATGGAATTGTCCTTGGGCCCTCCCACCCACCCTTATGTTGTATAAACAGGACATGCACACTTTAACAAACCCATCATTTCAGCGACAGGGTCTGCCACACGACTGTGACTGAAATGACTGGTTGGTTTGGGCCCCCACCAAAAAAAGAAGCAATCAATCTCTCCTTGCAAAAACTGTCTCTACAGAGCCAAGATGTCCACCTCCTCCTCTTCCTCCGATTCCTCACCCCTTTCACTGTGTACATCCCCCTCCTCACAGATTATTAATTCGTCCCCACTGGAATCCACCATCTCAGGTCCCTGTGTACTTTCAGGAGGCAATTGCTGGTGAATGTCTCCACGGAGGAATTGATTATAATTCATTTTGATGAACATCATCTTCTCCACATTTTCTGGAAGTAACCTCGTATGCCGATTGCTGACAAGGTGAGCGGCTGCACTAAACACTCTTTCGGAGTACACACTGGAGGGGGGGCAACTTAGGTAAAATAAAGCCAGTTTGTGCAAGGGCCTCCAAATTGCCTCTTTTTCCTGCCAGTATACGTACGGACTGTCTGACGTGCCTACTTGTATGCGGTCACTCATATAATCCTCCACCATTCTTTCAATGGTGACAGAATCATATGCAGTGACAGTAGACGACATGTCAGTAATCGTTGGCAGGTCCTTCAGTCCGGACCAGATATCAGCACTCGCTCCAGACTGCCCTGCATCACCGCCAGCGGGTAGGCTCGGAATTCTTAGCCTTTTCCTCGCACCCCCAGTTGCGGGAGAATGTGAAGGAGGAGCTGTTGACGGGTCACGTTCCACTTGACTTGACAATTTTCTCACCAGCAGGTCTTTGAACCTCTGCAGACTTGTGTCTGCCGGAAAGAGAGATGCAAGGTAGGTTTTAAATCTAGGATTGAGCACGGTGGCCAAAATGTAGTGCTCTGATTTCAACAGATTGACCACCCGTGAATCCTGGTTAAGCGAATTAATGGCTCCATCCACAAGTCCCATATGCCTAGCGGAATCGCTCTGTGTTAGCTCCTCCTTCAATGTCTCCAGCTTCTTCTGCAAAAGCCTGATGAGGGGAATGACCTGACTCAGGCTGGCAGTGTCTGAACTGACTTCACGTGTGGCAAGTTCAAAGGGTTGCAGAACCTTGCACAACGTTGAAATCATTCTCCACTGCGCTTGAGTCAGGTGCATTCCCCCTCCTTTGCCTATATCGTAGGCAGCTGTATATGCTTGAATGGCCTTTTGCTGCTCCTCCATCCTCTGAAGCATATAGAGGGTTGAATTCCACCTCGTTACCACCTCTTGCTTCAGATGATGGCAGGGCAGGTTCAGGACTGTTTGCTGGTGCTCCAGTATTCGGCACGCGGTGGCTGAATGCCGAAAGTGGCCCGCAATTCTTCGGGCCACCGACAGCATCTCTTGCACGCCCCTGTCGTTTTTTAAATAATTCTGCACCACCAAATTCAATGTATGTGCAAAACATGGGACGTGCTGGAATTTGCCCAGTTGTAATGCACGCACAATATTGGTGGCGTTGTCCGATGTCACAAATCCCCAGGAGAGTCCAATTGGGGTAAGCCATTCTGCGATGATGTTCCTCAGTTTCCGTAAGAGGTTGTCAGCTGTGTGCCTCTTATGGAAAGTGGTGATACAAAGCGTAGCCTGCCTAGGAACGAGTTGGCGTTTGCGAGATGCTGCTACTGGTGTCGCCGCTGCTGTTCTTGCTGCGGGAGGCAATACATCTACCCAGTGGGCTGTCACAGTCATATAGACCTGAGTCTGCCCTGCTCCACTTGTCCACATGTCCGTGGTTAAGTGGACATTGGGTACAACTGCATTTTTTAGGACACTGGTGACTCTTTTTCTGACGTCTGTGTACATTTTCGGTATCGCCTGCCTAGAGAAATGGAACCTAGATGGTATTTGGTACCGGGACACAGTACCTCAATCAAGTCTCTAGTTCCCTGTGAATTAACGGTGGATACCGGAAACACGTTTCTCACCACCCAGGCTGCCAAGGCCTGAGTTATCCGCTTTGCAGCAGGATGACTGCTGTGATATTTCATCTTCCTCGCAAAGGACTGTTGGACAGTCAATTGCTTACTGGAAGTAGTACAAGTGGTCTTCCGACTTCCCCTCTGGGATGACGATCGACTCCCAGCAGCAACAACAGCAGCGCCAGCAGCAGTAGGCGTTACACTCAAGGATGCATCGGAGGAATCCCAGGCAGGAGAGGACTCGTCAGACTTGACAGTGACATGGCCTGCAGGACTATTGGCTTTCCTGTCTAAGGAGGAAATTGACACTAAGGGAGTTGGTGGTGTGGTTTGCAGGAGCTTGGTTACAAGAGGAAGGGATTTAGTGGTCAGTGGACTGCTACCACTGTCATCCAAAGTTTTTGAACTTGTCACTGACTTCTGATGAATGCGGTCCAGGTGACGTATAAGGGAGGATGTTCCTAGGTGGTTAACATCCTTACCCCTACTTATTACAGCTTGACAAAGGCAACACACGGCTTGACACCAGTTGTCCGCATTTCTGTTGAAATAATTCCACACCGAAGAGGTGATTTTTTTTTTTGTAATTTGACCAGGCATGTCAATGGCCATATTCGTCCCACAGACAACAGGTGTCTCCCTGGGTGCCTGACTTAAACAAACCACCTCACCATCAGAATCCTCCTTGTCAATTTCCTCCCCAGCGCCAGCAACACCGATATCCTCATCCTGGTGTACTTCAACAGTGACATCTTCAATTTGACTATCAGGAACTGGACTGCGGGTGCTCCTTCCAGCACTTGCAGGGGGTGTGCAAATGGTGGAAGGCGCAACCTCTTCCCGTCCAGTGTTGGGAAGGTCAGGCATCGCAACCGACACAATTGGACTCTCCTTGGGGATTTGTGATTTAGAAGAACGCACAGTTCTTTGCTGTGCTTTTGCCATCTTAACTCTTTTAAGTTTTCTAGCAGGAGGATGAGTGCTTCCATCCTCATGTGAAGCTGAACCACTAGCCATGAACATAGGCCGGGCCCTCAGCCGTTCCTTGCCACTCCGTGTCGTAAATGGCACATTGGCAAGTTTACGCTTCTCCTCAGACGATTTTGATTTAGATTTTTGGGTCATTTTACTGAGCTTTATTTTTTTTTATTTTACATGCTCTCTACTATGACATTGGGCATCGGGCTTGGCAGATGACGTTGATGGCATTTCATCGTCTCTGCCATGACTAGTGACAGCAGCTTCAGCACGAGGTGGAAGTGGATCTTGATCTTTCCCTATTTTACCCTCCACATTTTTGTTCTCCATTTTTTAATATGTGGTATTATATGCCAGTAATATATCAATAGCAATGGCCTACTACTATATATACTGCGCACAACTGAAATGCACCACAGGTATGGATGGATAGTATACTTGACGACACAGAGGTAGGTAGAGCAGTAGCCTACTGTACCGTACTGCTATATATTATATACTGGTGGTCAGCAAACTGTGCAAAACTGAAATGCACCACAGGTATGGATGGATAGTATACTTGACGACACAGAGGTAGGTAGAGCAGTGGCCTACTGTACCGTACTGCTATATATTATATACTGGTGGTCAGCAAACTGTGCAAAACTGAAATGCACCACAGGTATGGATGGATAGTATACTTGACGACACAGAGGTAGGTAGAGCAGTGGCCTACTGTACCGTACTGCTATATATTATATACTGCTGGTCAGCAAACTGTGCAAAACTGAAATGCACCACAGGTATGGATGGATAGTATACTTGACGACACAGAGGTAGGTAGAGCAGTGGCCTTCTGTACCGTACTGCTATATATTATATACTGGTGGTCAGCAAACTGTGCAAAACTGAAATGCACTACAGGTATGGATGGATAGTATATTTGACGACACAGAGGTAGGTAGAGCAGTGGCCTACTGTACCGTACTGCTATATATTATATACTGGTGGTCAGCAAACTGTGCAAAACTGAAATGCACCACAGGTATGGATGGATAGTATACTTGACGACACAGAGGTAGGTAGAGCAGTGGCCTACTGTACCGTACTGCTATATATTATATACTGCTGGTCAGCAAACTGTGCAAAACTGAAATGCACCACAGGTATGGATGGATAGTATACTTGACGACACAGAGGTAGGTAGAGCAGTGGCCTTCTGTACCGTACTACTATATATTATATACTGGTGGTCAGCAAACTGTGCAAAACTGAAATGCACCACAGGTATGGATGGATAGTATACTTGACGACACAGAGGTAGGTAGAGCAGTGGCCTACTGTACCGTACTGCTATATATTATATACTGGTGGTCAGCAAACTGTGCAAAACTGAAATGCACCACAGGTATGGATGGATAGTATACTTGACGACACAGAGGTAAGTAGAGCAGTGGCCTTCTGTACCATACTGCTATATATTATATACTGGTGGTCAGCAAACTGTGCAAAACTGAAATGCACCACAGGTATGGATGGATAGTATACTTGATGACACAGAGGTAGGTAGAGCAGTGGACTACTGTACCGTACTGCTATATATATATAGTTATACTGGTGGTCAGCAAAATTCTGCACTGTCCTCCTACTATATACTACAATGCAGCACAGATATGGAGCGTTTTTCAGGCAGAGAACGTATAATACTGGTGGTCACTGGTCAGCAAAACTCTGCACTGTCCTCCTACTATATAATACTGCTGGTCCCCAGTAGTGATGAGCGGGTTCGGTTTCTCGGAAACCGAACCCCCCCGAACTTCACGCTTTTTACACGGGTCCGAGGCAGACTCGGATCTTCCCGCCTTGCTCGGCTAACCCGAGCGCGCCCGAACGTCATCATCCCGCTGTCGGATTCTCGCGAGGCTCGTATTCTATCGCGAGACTCGGATTCTATATAAGGAGCCGCGCGTCGCCGCCATTTTCACACGTGCATTGAGATTGATAGGGAGAGGACGTGGCTGGCGTCCTCTCCGTTTAGAGTAGACTAGAGAGTAGTAGAGAGTAGAGACACTTGATTTACTAATTTTGGGGAGCATATTAGGACGGAGTACTACTTGCTGATAGTGTGACCAGTGACCACCAGTTTAATTAATCCGTTCTCTGCCTGAAAAAAAACGATACACAGTGTGACACAGTCACATACCATATCTGTGCTCAGCCTCAGTGTGCCCTCAGTGTGCTGCATCATCTATGTAATACTGTATATCTGACTGTGCTGAGTGCTCACTGCTCACACAGCTTAATTGTGGGGGAGACTGGGGAGCAGTTATAGCAGGAGTACATATTTTAACAGTGCACACTTTTGCTGCCAGAGTGCCACTGCCAGTGCCAGTGTGACTGACCAGTGACCACTGACCACCAGTATATTGTGATTGTCTGCCTGAAAAAGTTAAACACTCGTCGTGTGGTGTTTTTATTCTATAAACGCATTCTGCTGACAGTGTCCAGCAGGTCCGTCATTATATAATATATACCTGTCCGGCTGCAGTAGTGATATATATATATATTTTTTATATCATTATCATCCAGTCTATATTAGCACTGCAGCAGACGCAGTACGGTAGTCCACGGCTGTAGCTACCTCTGTGTCGGCAGTCGCTCGTCCATCCATAATTGTATACCACCTACCCGTGGTGTTTTTTTTTTTCTATCTTCTTGATACTAGTAGCATACTTTAGGAGTCTGCAGTGCTGAGCTGACAGTGTCCAGCAGGTCCGTCATTATATAATATATACCTGTCCGGCTGCAGTAGTGATATATATATATTTTATATCTCATTATCATCCAGTCTATATTAGCAGCAGACGCAGTACGGTAGTCCACGGCTGTAGCTACCTCTGTGTCGGCAGTCGCTAGTCCATCCATAATTGTATACCACCTACCTGTGGTGTTTTTTTTTTTTTCTATCTTCTTGATACTACTAGTAGCTTACTTTAGGAGTCTGCAGTGCTGAGCTGACAGTGTCCAGCAGGTCCGTCATTATATAATATATACCTGTCCGGCTGCAGTAGTGATATATATATATATTTTATATCTCATTATCATCCAGTCTATATTAGCAGCAGACGCAGTACGGTAGTCCACGGCTGTAGCTACCTCTGTGTCGGCAGTCGCTAGTCCATCCATAATTGTATACCACCTACCTGTGGTGTTTTTTTTTTTTTCTATCTTCTTGATACTACTAGTAGCTTACTTTAGGAGTCTGCAGTGCTGAGCTGACAGTGTCCAGCAGGTCCGTCATTATATAATATATACCTGTCCGGCTGCAGTAGTGATATATATATATATTTTTTATATCATTATCATCCAGTCTATATTAGCAGCAGACGCAGTATGGTAGTCCACGGCTGTAGCTACCTCTGTGTCGGCAGTCGCTCGTCCATCCATAATTGTATACCACCTACCTGTGGTGTTTTTTTTTTTTTCTATCTTCTTGATACTAGTAGCTTACTTTAGGAGTCTGCAGTGCTGAGCTGACAGTGTCCAGCAGGTCCGTCATTATATAATATATACCTGTCCGGCTGCAGTAGTGATATATATATATTTTATATCTCATTATCATCCAGTCTATATTAGCAGCAGACGCAGTACGGTAGTCCACGGCTGTAGCTACCTCTGTGTCGGCAGTCGCTAGTCCATCCATAATTGTATACCACCTACCTGTGGTGTTTTTTTTTTTCTATCTTCTTGATACTACTAGTAGCTTACTTTAGGAGTCTGCAGTGCTGAGCTGACAGTGTCCAGCAGGTCCGTCATTATATAATATATACCTGTCCGGCTGCAGTAGTGATATATATATATATATTTTTTTTTTATATCATTATCATCCAGTCTATATTAGCAGCAGACGCAGTACGGTAGTCCACGGCTGTAGCTACCTCTGTGTCGGCAGTCGCTCGTCCATCCATAATTGTATACCACCTACCTGTGGTGTTTTTTTTTTTTTTCTATCTTCTTGATACTACTAGTAGCTTACTTTAGGAGTCTGCAGTGCTGAGCTGACAGTGTCCAGCAGGTCCGTCATTATATAATATATACCTGTCCGGCTGCAGTAGTGATATATATATATATATATTTTTTTTATATCATTATCATCCAGTCTATCTTAGCAGCAGACGCAGTACGGTAGTCCACGGCTGTAGCTACCTCTGTGTCGGCAGTCGCTCGTCAATCCATAAGTATACTAGTATCCATCCATCTCCATTGTTTACCTGAGGTGCCTTTTAGTTGTGCCTATTAAAATATGGAGAACAAAAATGTTGAGGTTCCAAAAATAGGGAAAGATCAAGATCGACTTCCACCTCGTGCTGAAGCTGCTGCCACTAGTCATGGCCGAGACGATGAAATGCCAGCAACGTCGTCTGCCAAGGCCGATGCCCAATGTCATAGTACAGAGCATGTAAAATCCAAAACACCAAATATCAGTAAAAAAAGGACTCAAAAATCTAAAATAAAATTGTCGGAGGAGAAGCGTAAACTTGCCAATATGCCATTTACCACACGGAGTGGCAAGGAACGGCTGAGGCCCTGGCCTATGTTCATGGCTAGTGGTTCAGCTTCACATGAGGATGGAAGCACTCAGCCTCTCGCTAGAAAAATGAAAAGACTCAAGCTGGCAAAAGCACAGCAAAGAACTGTGCGTTCTTCGAAATCACAAATCCACAAGGAGAGTCCAATTGTGTCGTTTGCGATGCCTGACCTTCCCAACACTGGACGTGAAGAGCATGCGCCTTCCACCATTTGCACGCCCCCTGCAAGTGCTGGAAGGAGCACCCGCAGTCCAGTTCCTGATAGTCAGATTGAAGATGTCAGTGTTGAAGTACACCAGGATGAGGAGGATATGGGTGTTGCTGGCGCTGGGGAGGAAATTGACCAGGAGGATTCTGATGGTGAGGTGGTTTGTTTAAGTCAGGCACCCGGGGAGACACCTGTTGTCCGTGGGAGGAATAGGGCCATTGACATGCCTGGTGAAAATACCAAAAAAATCAGCTCTTCGGTGTGGAAGTATTTCAACAGAAATGCGGACAACATTTGTCAAGCCGTGTGTTGCCTTTGTCAAGCTGTAATAAGTAGGGGTAAGGACGTTAACCACCTCGGAACATCCTCCCTTATACGTCACCTGCAGCGCATTCATCATAAGTCAGTGACAAGTTCAAAAACTTTGGGTGACAGCGGAAGCAGTCCACTGACCAGTAAATCCCTTCCTCTTGTAACCAAGCTCACGCAAACCACCCCACCAACTCCCTCAGTGTCAATTTCCTCCTTCCCCAGGAATGCCAATAGTCCTGCAGGCCATGTCACTGGCAATTCTGACGAGTCCTCTCCTGCCTGGGATTCCTCCGATGCATCCTTGCGTGTAACGCCTACTGCTGCTGGCGCTGCTGTTGTTGCTGCTGGGAGTCGATCGTCATCCCAGAGGGGAAGTCGTACTCGTAAGACCACTTTTTTCTACTTCCACCAAGCAATTGACTGTCCAACAGTCCTTTGCGAGGAAGATGAAATATCACAGCAGTCATCCTGCTGCAAAGCGGATAACTGAGGCCTTGGCATCCTGGGCGGTGAGAAACGTGGTTCCGGTATCCATCATTACTGCAGAGGCAACTAGAGACTTGTTGGAGGTACTGTGTCCCCGGTACCAAATACCATCTAGGTTCCATTTCTCTAGGCAGGCAATACCGAAAATGTACACAGACCTCAGAAAAAGACTCACCAGTGTCCTAAAAAATGCAGTTGTACCCAATGTCCACTTAACCACGGACATGTGGACAAGTGGAGCAGGGCAGACTCAGGACTATATGACTGTGACAGCCCACTGGGTAGATGTATGGACTCCCGCCGCAAGAACAGCAGCGGCGGCACCAGTAGCAGCATCTCGCAAACGCCAACTCTTTCCTAGGCAGGCTACGCTTTGTATCACCGCTTTCCAGAATACGCACACAGCTAAAAACCTCTTACGGCAACTGAGGAAGATCATCGCAGAATGGCTTACCCCAATTGGACTCTCCTGTGGATTTGTGGCATCGGACAACGCCAGCAATATTGTGTGTGCATTAAATATGGGCAAATTCCAGCACGTCCCATGTTTTGCACATACCTTGAATTTGGTGGTGCAGAATTATTTAAAAAACGAGAGGGGCGTGCAAGAGATGCTGTCGGTGGCCAGAAGAATTGCGGGACACTTTCGGCGTACAGGCACCACGTACAGAAGACTGGAGCACCACCAAAAACGCCTGAACCTGCCCTGCCATCATCTGAAGCAAGAAGTGGTAACGAGGTGGAATTCAACCCTCTATATGCTTCAGAGGTTGGAGGAGCAGCAAAAGGCCATTCAAGCCTATACAACTGACCACGATATAGGAGGTGGAATGCACCTGTCTCAAGCGCAGTGGAGAATGATTTCAACGTTGTGCAAGGTTCTGCAACCTTTTGAACTTGCCACACGTGAAGTCAGTTCAGACACTGCCAGCCTGAGTCAGGTCATTCCCCTCATCAGGCTTTTGCAGAAGAAGCTGGAGACATTGAAGGAGGAGCTAACACAGAGCGATTCCGCTAGGCATGTGGGACTTATGGATGGAGCCCTTAATTCGCTTAACAAGGATTCACGGGTGGTCAATCTGTTGAAATCAGAGCACTACATTTTGGCCACCGTGCTCGATCCTAGATTTAAAACCTACCTTGGATCTCTCTTTCCGGCAGACACAAGTCTGCTGGGGTTCAAAGAACTGCTGGTGAGAAAATTGTCAAGTCAAGCGGAACGCGACCTGTCAACATCTCCTCCTTCACATTCTCCCGCAACTGGGGGTGCGAGGAAAAGGCTCAGAATTCCGAGCCCACCCGCTGGCGGTGATGCAGGGCAGTCTGGAGCGACTGCTGATGCTGACATCTGGTCCGGACTGAAGGACCTGCCAACGATTACGGACATGTCGTCTACTGTCACTGCATATGATTCTCTCCCCATTGAAAGAATGGTGGAGGATTATATGAGTGACCGCATCCAAGTAGACACGTCAGACAGTCCGTACTTATACTGGCAGGAAAAAGAAGCAATTTGGAGGCCCTTGCACAAACTGGCTTTATTCTACCTAAGTTGCCCTCCCACAAGTGTGTACTCCGAAAGAGTGTTTAGTGCCGCCGCTCACCTTGTCAGCAATCGGCGTACGAGGTTACATCCAGAAAATGTGGAGAAGATGATGTTCATTAAAATGAATTATAATCAATTCCTCCGTGGAGACATTGACCAGCAGCAATTGCCTCCACAAAGTACACAGGGAGCTGAGATGGTGGATTCCAGTGGGTACGAATTGATAATCTGTGAGGAGGGGGATGTACACGGTGATATATCGGAGGATGATGATGAGGTGGACATCTTGCCTCTGTAGAGCCAGTTTGTGCAAGGAGAGATTAATTGCTTCTTTTTTGGTGGGGGTCCAAACCAACCCGTCATTTCAGTCACAGTCGTGTGGCAGACCCTGTCACTGAAATGATGGGTTGGTTAAAGTGTGCATGTCCTGTTTATACAACATAAGGGTGGGTGGGAGGGCCCAAGGACAATTCCATCTTGCACCTCTTTTTTCTTTCATTTTTCTTTGCGTCATGTGCTGTTTGGGGGGTGTTTTTTGGAAGGGCCATCCTGCGTGACACTGCAGTGCCACTCCTAGATGGGCCAGGTGTTTGTGTCGGCCACTAGGGTCGCTTAGCTTACTCACACAGCTACCTCATTGCGCCTCTTTTTTTCTTTGCGTCATGTGCTGTTTGGGGAGTGTTTTTTGGAAGGGCCATCCTGCGTGACACTGCAGTGCCACTCCTAGATGGGCCAGGTGTTTGTGTCGGCCACTAGGGTCGCTTAGCTTACTCACACAGCTACCTCATTGCGCCTCTTTTTTTCTTTGCGTCATGTGCTGTTTGGGGAGTGTTTTTTGGAAGGGCCATTCTGCGTGACACTGCAGTGCCACTCCTAGATGGGCCAGGTGTTTGTGTCGGCCACTAGGGTCGCTTAGCTTACTCACACAGCTACCTCATTGCGCCTCTTTTTTTCTTTGCGTCATGTGCTGTTTGGGGAGTGTTTTTTGGAAGGGCCATCCTGCGTGACACTGCAGTGCCACTCCTAGATGGGCCAGGTGTTTGTGTCGGCCACTTGGGTCGCTTAGCTTAGCCATCCAGCGACCTCGGTGCAAATTTTAGGACTAAAAATAATATTGTGAGGTGTGAGGTGTTCAGAATAGACTGAAAATGAGTGGAAATTATGGTTATTGAGGTTAATAATACTTTGGGATTAAAATGACCCCCAAATTCTATGATTTAAGCTGTTTTTTAGGGTTTTTTGAAAAAAACACCCAAATCCAAAACACACCCGAATCCGACAAAAAAAATTCGGTGAGGTTTTGCCAAAACGCGTTCGAACCCAAAACACGGCCGCGGAACCGAACCCAAAACCAAAACACAAAACCCGAAAAAATTCCGGTGCTCATCACTAGTCCCCAGTCCCCACAATAAAGCAATTAGCACACTGAGCACAGATATTTGCAGCACACTGAGCACAGATATGGAGCGTTTTTCAGGCAGAGAATGTAGATTTTTGCACTTGCAGCACACTGAGCACAGATATTTGCAGCACACTGAGCACAGATATTTGCAGCCCACTGAACATAGACACTGAGAGGACGCCAGCCACGTCCTCTCACGATCATCTCCAATGCACGAGTGAAAAAATAAGAATTTACTCACCGGTAATTCTATTTCTTGTAGTCCATAGTGGATGCTGGGGACTCCGTAAGGACCATGGGGAATAGACGGGCTCCGCAGGAGACAGGGCACACTATAAGAAAGATTTGGTACTACCTGGTGTGCACTGGCTCCTCCCTCTATGCCCCTCCTCCAGACCTCAGTTAGGATACAGTGCCCGGAAGAGCTGACACAATAAGGAAGGATTTTGAATCCCGGGTAAGACTCATACCAGCCACACCAATCACACCGTATAACTCGTGATATTAAACCCAGTTAACAGTATGAAATATAACTGAGCCTCTCAACAGATGGCTCAACAATAACCCTTTAGTTAGGCAATAACTATATACAAGTATTGCAGACAATCCGCACTTGGGATGGGCGCCCAGCATCCACTACGGACTACGAGAAATAGAATTACCGGTGAGTAAATTCTTATTTTCTCTGACGTCCTAGTGGATGCTGGGGACTCCGTAAGGACCATGGGGATTATACCAAAGCTCCCAAACGGGCGGGAGAGTGCGGATGACTCTGCAGCACCGAATGAGAGAACTCAAGGTCCTCCTCAGCCAGGGTATCAAATTTGTAGAATTTAGCAAACGTGTTTGCCCCTGACCAAGTTGCAGCTCGGCAAAGTTGTAAAGCCGAGACCCCTCGGGCAGCCGCCCAAGATGAGCCCACCTTCCTTGTGGAATAGGCTTTCACTGATTTAGGATGCGGCAATCCAGCCGCAGAATGCGCCAGCTGAATTGTGCTACAAATCCAGCGAGCAATAGTCTGCTTAGAAGCAGGAGCACCTATTTTGTTGGGTGCATACAGGATAAAAAGCGAGTCAGTTTTCTTGACTCCAGCTGTCCTGGAAACATAAATTTTCAAGGCCCTGACTACGTCCAGTAACTTGGAATCCTCCAAGGCCCTAGTAGCCGCAGGCACCACAATAGGTTGGTTCAAGTGAAAAGCTGATACCACCTTAGGGAGAAACTGGGGACGAGTCCTCAATTCTGCCCTATCCATATGGAAAATCAAATAAGGGCTTTTACATGACAAAGCCGCCAATTCTGACACACGCCTGGCCGAAGCCAAGGCCAATAACATGACCACTTTCCACGTGAGATATTTCAGATCCACGGTTTTAAGTGGTTCAAACCAATGTGATTTTAGGAAACTCAACACCACATTGAGATCCCAAGGTGCCACAGGAGGCACAAAAGGGGGCTGAATATGAAGCACTCCCTTTACAAAAGTCTGAACTTCAGGCAGTGAAGCCAGTTCTTTCTGGAAGAAAATCGACAGAGCCGAAATCTGGACCTTAATGGAACCCAATTTTAGGCCCATAGTCACTCCTGACTGTAGGAAGTGCAGAAAACGACCCAGCTGAAATTCCTCTGTAGGGGCCTTCCTGGCCTCACACCACGCAACATATTTTCGCCAAATGCGGTGATAATGGTTTGCGGTAACTTCTTTCCTGGCTTTAATCAGCGTAGGAATGACTTCCTCTGGAATGCCCTTTTCCTTTAGGATCCGGAATTCAACCGCCATGCCGTCAAACGCAGCCGCGGTAAGTCTTGGAACAGACAGGGCCCCTGCTGTAGCAGATCCTGTCTGAGCGGTAGAGGCCATGGGTCCTCTGATAACATTTCTTGAAGTTCCGGGTACCAAGTTCTTCTTGGCCAATCCGGAACCACGAGTATCGTTCTTACTCCTCGCCTTCTTATTATTCTCAGTACCTTTGGTATGAGAGGCAGAGGAGGGAACACATAAACCGACTGGTACACCCACGGTGTCACTAGAGCGTCCACAGCTATCGCCTGAGGGTCCCTTGACCTGGCGCAATATCTCTGTAGCTTTTTGTTGAGGCGGGACGCCATCATGTCCACCTGTGGCCTTTCCCAACGGTTTACCAACAGTAGGAAGACTTCTGGATGAAGTCCCCACTCTCCCGGGTGTAGGTCGTGTCTACTGAGGAAGTCTGCTTCCCAGTTGTCCACTCCCGGAATGAACACTGCTGACAGTGCTAGTACGTGATTTTCCGCCCATCGGAGAATCCTTGTGGCTTCTGCCATCGCCACCCTGCTTCTTGGGCCGCCCTGTCGGTTTACATGGGCGACTGCCGTGATGTTGTCTGATTGGATCAGAACCGGCTGGTTTTGAAGCAGGGGCCTTGCCTGACTTAGGGCATTGTAAATTGCCCTCAGTTCCAGAATGTTTATGTGTAGGGACGACTCCTGACTTGACCAAAGCCCCTGGAAATTTCTTCCCTGCGTGACTGCGCCCCAGCCCCGAAGGCTGGCATCCGTGGTCACCAGGACCCAGTCCTGTATGCCGAAACTGCGGCCCTCTAGAAGATGAGCACTCTGCAGCCACCACAGTAGAGACACCCTGGTCCTTGGAGACAGGGTTATCAGTTGATGCATCTGAAGATGCGATCCCGACCACTTGTCCAAGAGGTCCCACTGAAAGGTCCTTGCATGGAACCTGCCGAATGGAATTGCTTCGTACGAAGCCACCATTTTTCCCAGGACTCGTGTGCAGTGATGCACCGATACCCGTTTTGGTTTTAGGAGGTCTCTGACTAGAGATGACAGCTCCTTGGCTTTCTCCTGCGGGAGAAACACTTTTTTCTGTTCAGTGTCCAGAATCATCCCCAGGAACAGTAAGCGTGTGGAAGGAACCAGTTGTGACTTTGGAATGTTTAGAATCCAGCCATGCTGTTGTAGCACTTCCCGAGATAGTGCTACTCCGACCAGTAACTGCTCCCTGGACCTCGCCTTTATTAGGAGATCGTCCAAGTACGGGATAATTAAAACTCCCTTTTTTCGAAGGAGTATCATTATTTCTGCCATTACCTTGGTAAACACCCTCGGTGCCGTGGACAGTCCAAACGGTAGTGTCTGGAATTGGTAATGGCTAGAGATGTGCACCGGAAATTTTTCGGGTTTTGTGTTTTGGTTTTGGGTTCGGTTCCGTGGCCGTGTTTTGGGTTCGAACGCGTTTTGGCAAAACCTTACCGAATTTTTTTTGTCGGATTCGGGTGTGTTTTGGATTCGGGTGTTTTTTTCAAAAAACCCTAAAAAACTGCTTAAATCATAGAATTTGGGGGTCATTTTGATCCCAAAGTATTATTAACCTCAATAACCATAATTTCCACTCATTTTCAGTCTATTCTGAACACCTCACACCTCACAATATTATTTTTAGTCCTAAAATTTGCACCGAGGTCGCTGGATGACTAAGCTCAGCGACCCAAGTGGCCGACACAAACACCTGGCCCATCTAGGAGTGGCACTGCAGTGTCACGCAGGATGGCCCTTCCAAAAAACACTCCCCAAACAGCACATGACGCAAAGAAAAAAAGAGGCGCAATGAGGTAGCTGTGTGAGTAAGCTAAGCGACCCAAGTGGCCGACACAAACACCTGGCCCATCTAGGAGTGGCACTGCAGTGTCACGCAGGATGGCCCTTCCAAAAAACACTCCCCAAACAGCACATGACGCAAAGAAAAAAAGAGGCGCAATGAGGTAGCTGTGTGAGTAAGCTAAGCGACCCTAGTGGCCGACACAAACACCTGGCCCATCTAGGAGTGGCACTGCAGTGTCAGGCCGGATGGCCCTTCCAAAAAATACTCCCCAAACAGCACATGACGCAAAGAAGAAAAAAAAGAGGCGCAATGAGGTAGCTGTGTGACTAAGATAAGTGACCCTAGTGGCCGACACAAACACCTGGCCCATCTAGGAGTGGCACTGCAGTGTCACGCAGGATGGCCCTTCCAAAAAATACTCCCCAAACAGCACATGACGCAAAGAAGAAAAAAAAGAGGCGCAATGAGGTAGCTGTGTGACTAAGATAAGCGACCCTAGTGGCCGACACAAACACCTGGCCCATTTAGGAGTGGCACTGCAGTGTCACGCAGGATGGCCCTTCCAAAAAACACTCCCCAAACAGCACATGACGCAAAGAATAATGAAAGAAAAAAGAGGTGCAAGATGGAATTGTCCTTGGGCCCTCCCACCCACCCTTATGTTGTATAAACAGGACATGCACACTTTAACCAACCCATCATTTCAGTGACAGGGTCTGCCACACGACTGTGACTGAAATGACGGGTTGGTTTGGACCCCCACCAAAAAAGAAGCAATTAATCTCTCCTTGCACAAACTGGCTCTACAGAGGCAAGATGTCCACCTCATCATCATCCTCCGATTCATCACCGTGTACATCCCCCTCCTCACAGATTATCAATTCGTCCCCACTGGAATCCACCATCACAGCTCCCTGTGTACTTTGTGGAGGCAATTGCTGCTGGTGAATGTCTCCATGGAGGAATTGATTATAATTCATTTTAATGAACATCATCTTCTCCACATTTTCTGGAAGTAACCTCGTACGCCGATTGCTGACAAGGTGAGCGGCGGCACTAAACACTCTTTCGGAGTACACACTTGTGGGAGGGCAACTTAGGTAGAATAAAGCCAGTTTGTGCAAGGGCCTCCAAATTGCCTCTTTTTCCTGCCAGTATACGTACGGACTGTCTGACGTGCCTACTTGGATGCGGTCACTCATATAATCCTCCACCATTCTTTCAATGGTGAGAGAATCATATGCAGTGACAGTAGACGACATGTCCGTAATCGTTGGCAGGTCCTTCAGTCCGGACCAGATGTCAGCATCAGCAGTCGCTCCAGACTGCCCTGCATCACCGCCAGCAGGTGGGCTCGTAATTCTGGGCCTTTTCCTCGCACCCCCAGTTGCGGGAGAATGTGAAGGAGGAGATGTTGACAGGTCGCGTTCCGCTTGACTTGACAATTTTCTCACCAGCAGTTCTTTGAAACCCTGCAGACTTGTGTCTGCCGGAAAGAGAGATACAAGGTAGGTTTTAAATCTAGGATCGAGCACGGTAGCCAAAATGTAGTGCTCTGATTTCAACAGATTGACCACCCGTGAATCCTTGTTAAGCGAATTAAGGGCTCCATCCACAAGTCCCACATGCCTAGCGGAATCGCTCAGTGTTAGCTCCTCCTTCAATGTCTCCAGCTTCTTCTGCAAAAGCCTGATGAGGGGAATGACCTGACTCAGGCTGGCAGTGTCTGAACTGACTTCACGTGTGGCAAGTTCAAAAGGTTGCAGAACCTTGCACAACGTTGAAATCATTCTCCACTGCGCTTGAGACAGGTGCATTCCACCTCCTATATCGTGGTCAGTTGTATAGGCTTGAATGGCCTTTTGCTGCTCCTCCAACCTCTGAAGCATATAGAGGGTTGAATTCCACCTCGTTACCACTTCTTGCTTCAGATGATGGCAGGGCAGGTTCAGGCGTTTTTGGGGTTGCTCCAGTCTTCTGTTCGTGGTGCCTGTATGCCGAAAGTGTCCCGCAATTCTTCTGGCCACCAACAGCATCTCTTGCACGCCCCTGTCGTTTTTTATATAATTCTGCACCACCAAATTCAAGGTATGTGCAAAACATGGGACGTGCTGGAATTTGCCCAGATTTAATGCACACACAATATTGCTGGCGTTGTCCGATGCCACAAATCCACAGGAGAGTCCAATTGGGGTAAGCCATTCTGCGATGATCTTCCTTAGTTGCCGTAAGAGGTTTTCAGCTGTGTGCGTATTCTGGAAAGCGGTGATACAAAGCGTAGCCTGCCTAGGAAAGAGTTGGCGTTTGCGAGATGCTGCTACTGGTGCCGCCGCTGCTGTTCTTGCGGCGGGAGTCAATACATCTACCCAGTGGGCTGTCACAGTCATATAGTCCTGAGTCTGCCCTGCTCCACTTGTCCACATGTCCGTGGTTAAGTGGACATTGGGTACAACTGCATTTTTTAGGGCACTGGTGAGTCTTTTTCTGACGTCCGTGTACATTCTCGGTATCGCCTGCCTAGAGAAGTGGAACCTAGATGGTATTTGGTAACGGGGGCACACTGCCTCAATAAATTGTCTAGTTCCCTGTGAACTAACGGCGGATACCGGACGCACGTCTAACACCAACATAGTTGTCAAGGCCTCAGTTATCCGCTTTGCAGTAGGATGACTGCTGTGATATTTCATCTTCCTCGCAAAGGACTGTTGAACAGTCAATTGCTTACTGGAAGTAGTACAAGTGGGCTTACGACTTCCCCTCTGGGATGACCATCGACTCCCAGCGGCAACAACAGCAGCGCCAGCAGCAGTAGGCGTTACACGCAAGGATGCATCGGAGGAATCCCAGGCAGGAGAGGACTCGTCAGAATTGCCAGTGACATGGCCTGCAGGACTATTGGCATTCCTGGGGAAGGAGGAAATTGACACTGAGGGAGTTGGTGGGGTGGTTTGCGTGAGCTTGGTTACAAGAGGAAGGGATTTACTGGTCAGTGGACTGCTTCCGCTGTCACCCAAAGTTTTTGAACTTGTCACTGACTTATTATGAATGCGCTGCAGGTGACGTATAAGGGAGGATGTTCCGAGGTGGTTAACGTCCTTACCCCTACTTATTACAGCTTGACAAAGGGAACACACGGCTTGACACCTGTTGTCCGCATTTCTGGTGAAATACCTCCACACCGAAGAGCTGATTTTTTTGGTATTTTCACCTGGCATGTCAACGGCCATATTCCTCCCACGGACAACAGGTGTCTCCCCGGGTGCCTGACTTAAACAAACCACCTCACCATCAGAATCCTCCTGGTCAATTTCCTCCCCAGCGCCAGCAACACCCATATCCTCCTCATCCTGGTGTACTTCAACACTGACATCTTCAATCTGACTATCAGGAACTGGACTGCGGGTGCTCCTTCCAGCACTTGCAGGGGGCGTGCAAATGGTGGAAGGCGCATGCTCTTCACGTCCAGTGTTGGGAAGGTCAGGCATCGCAACCGACACAATTGGACTCTCCTTGTGGATTTGGGATTTCGAAGAATGCACAGTTCTTTGCTGTGCTGCTTTTGCCAGCTTGAGTCTTTTCATTTTTCTAGCGAGAGGCTGAGTGCTTCCATCCTCATGTGAAGCTGAACCACTAGCCATGAACATAGGCCAGGGCCTCAGCCGTTCCTTGCCACTCCGTGTGGTAAATGGCATATTGGCAAGTTTACGCTTCTCCTCCGACAATTTTATTTTAGGTTTTGGAGTCCTTTTTTTTCTGATATTTGGTGTTTTGGATTTGACATGCTCTGTACTATGACATTGGGCATCGGCCTTGGCAGACGACGTTGCTGGCATTTCATCGTCTCGGCCATGACTAGTGGCAGCAGCTTCAGCACGAGGTGGAAGTGGATCTTGATCTTTCCCTAATTTTGGAACCTCAACATTTTTGTTCTCCATATTTTAATAGGCACAACTAAAAGGCACCTCAGGTAAACAATGGAGATGGATACTAGTATACAATTATGGACTGCCTGCCGACTGCAGACACAGAGGTAGCCACAGCCGTGAACTACCGTACTGTACTGTGTCTGCAGCTAATATAGACTGGTTGATAAAGAGAAGATGTCTATGTAACTATGTATGTATAAAGAAGACTGAAAAAAATCCACGGTTAGGTGGTATACAATTATGGACGGACTGCCTGCCGAGTGCAGACACAGAGGTAGCCACAGCCGTGAACTACCGTACTGTACTGTGTCTGCAGCTAATATAGACTGGTTGATAAAGAGAAGATGTCTATGTAACTATGTATGTATAAAGAAGAATGAAAAAAATCCACGGTTAGGTGGTATTACAATTATGGACGGACTGCCTGCCGAGTGCAGAGACACAGAGGTAGCCACAGCCGTGAACTACCGTACTGTGTCTGCTGCGACTGGATGATAAATGATATAAAAAATATATATATATCACTACTGCAGCCGGACAGGTATATATTTTATATTATATAATGACGGACCTGCTGGACACTGTCTGTCAGCAGAATGAGTTTTATTTTTATAGAATAAAAAAAAAAAAAACACACAAGTGAAGTCACACGACGAGTGTTTAACTTTTTCAGGCAATCACAATATAAGTATACTACTAACTATACTGGTGGTCAGTGTGGTCAGGTCACTGGTCAGTCACACTGGCAGTGGCACTCCTGCAGCAAAAGTGTGCACTGTTTAATTTTAATATAATATGTACTCCTGGCTCCTGCTATAACCTATAACTGGCACTGCAGTAGTGCTCCCCAGTCTCCCCCACAATTATAAGCTGTGTGAGCTGAGCAGTCAGACAGATATATAATATATATAGATGATGCAGCACACTGGCCTGAGCCTGAGCAGTGCACACAGATATGGTATGTGACTGACTGAGTCACTGTGTGTATCGCTTTTTTCAGGCAGAGAACGGATATATTAAATAAACTGCACTGTGTGTCTGGTGGTCACTCACTATATAATATATTATGTACTCCTGGCTCCTGCTATAACCTATAACTGGCACTGCAGTAGTGCTCCCCAGTCTCCCCCACAATTATAAGCTGTGTGAGCTGAGCAGTCAGACAGATATATATAATATTATATATAGATAATAGATGATGCAGCACACTGGCCTGAGCCTGAGCAGTGCACACAGATATGGTATGTGACTGACTGAGTCACTGTGTGTATCGCTTTTTTCAGGCAGAGAACGGATATATTAAATAAACTGCACTGTGTGTCTGGTGGTCACTCACTATATAATATATTATGTACTCCTGGCTCCTGCTATAACCTATAACTGGCACTGCAGTAGTGCTCCCCAGTCTCCCCCACAATTATAAGCTGTGTGAGCTGAGCAGTCAGACAGATATATATAATATTATATATAGATAATAGATGATGCAGCACACTGGCCTGAGCCTGAGCAGTGCACACAGATATGGTATGTGACTGACTGAGTCACTGTGTGTATCGCTTTTTTCAGGCAGAGAACGGATATATTAAATAAACTGCACTGTGTGTCTGGTGGTCACTCACTATATAATATATTATGTACTCCTGGCTCCTGCTATAACCTATAACTGGCACTGCAGTAGTGCTCCCCAGTCTCCCCCACAATTATAAGCTGTGTGAGCTGAGCAGTCAGACAGATATATATAATATTATATATAGATAATAGATGATGCAGCACACTGGCCTGAGCCTGAGCAGTGCACACAGATATGGTATGTGACTGACTGAGTCACTGTGTGTATCGCTTTTTTCAGGCAGAGAACGGATATATTAAATAAACTGCACTGTGTGTCTGGTGGTCACTCACTATATAATATATTATGTACTCCTGGCTCCTGCTATAACCTATAACTGGCACTGCAGTAGTGCTCCCCAGTCTCCCCCACAATTATAAGCTGTGTGAGCTGAGCAGTCAGACAGATATATATAATATTATATATAGATAATAGATGATGCAGCACACTGGCCTGAGCCTGAGCAGTGCACACAGATATGGTATGTGACTGACTGAGTCACTGTGTGTATCGCTTTTTTCAGGCAGAGAACGGATATATTAAATAAACTGCACTGTGTGTCTGGTGGTCACTCACTATATAATATATTATGTACTCCTGGCTCCTGCTATAACCTATAACTGGCACTGCAGTAGTGCTCCCCAGTCTCCCCCACAATTATAAGCTGTGTGAGCAGAGCAGTCAGACAGATATATATAATATTATATATAGATAATAGATGATGCAGCACACTGGCCTGAGCCTGAGCAGTGCACACAGATATGGTATGTGACTGAGTCACTGTGTGTATCGCTTTTTTCAGGCAGAGAACGGATTATAAAGTAAACTGCACTGTCCTCACTAGTAAACTCTCTCCACTCAGTCTCTACACTTCTACAGTAACAGTACTCCTCCTAGTCAGCTCCAGTAAATCTCTCTCAGTCTCTTATAATCTAAATGGAGAGGACGCCAGCCACGTCCTCTCCCTATCAATCTCAATGCACGTGTGAAAATGGCGGCGACGCGCGGCTCCTTATATAGAATCCGAGTCTCGAGATAGAATCCGAGCCTCGCGAGAATCCGACAGCGTCATGATGACGTTCGGGCGCGCTCGGGTTAACCGAGCAAGGCGGGAAGATCCGAGTCGCTCGGACCCGTGAAAAAAAACATGAAGTTCTGGCGGGTTCGGATTCAGAGAAACCGAACCCGCTCATCTCTAGTGTATATATAGACTTTAGGATAGCCTCCTGCTTTCTATCAGCAGGTTCCTTTAGGGCGGCCGTATCCGGAGACGGTAGTGCCACCTTTTTAGACAAACGTGTGAGCGCTTTATCCACCCTAGGGGTAGTTTTCCAACGTGACATATCCTCTGGCGAGAAAGGGAACGCCATTAGTAATTTTTTTGAAATCACCAATTTTTTATCAGGGAAAGCCCACGCTTCTTCACACACTTCATTTAATTCTTCAGATGGGGGAAAAACTATTGGTAGTTTTTTCTCCCCAAACATAATACCCTTTTTTGAGGTACCTGGGTAAAACCTCTTTCATTGCCTCAATCATGCAACGAATGGCCCTAGTGGACATTAAATTTGACTCATCGTCGTCGACACTGGTATCAGTATCCGTGTCGACATCTGTGTCTGCCATCTGAGGTAGTGGGCGTTTTAGAGCCCCTGATGGCCTTTGAATTGCCTGGGCAGGCACGAGCTGAGAAGCCGGCTGTCCCGCATTTGGCATGTCGTCAAATTTTTTATGTAAGGAGTCGACACTTGCACGTAATTCCTTCCATAAGTCCATCCACTCAGGTGTCTGCCCCGCAGGAGGTGACATCACATTCATAGGCATCTGCTCCGCCTCCACATAAGTCTCCTCATCAAACATGTCGACACAGCCGTACCGACACACCGCACACACACACAGGGAATGTTCTTAAAGGAGACAGGACCCCACAAAAGCCCTTTGGGGAGACAGAGAGAGAGTATGCCAGCACACACCAGAGCGCTATATAATGCAGGGACTAACTGAAATATGTCCCCTATAGCTGCTATAATATTTACTGCGCCTCAAATTTGTGCCCCCCCTCTCTTTTTTACCCTTTTCTGTAGTGTAGACTGCAGGGGAGAGTCAGGGAGCTTCCTTCCAGCGGAACTGTGAGGGAGAAATGGCGCCAGTGTGCTGAGGGAGATGGCTCCGCCCCTTTTTCGGCTGACTTTTCTCCCGCTTTTTTCTGTATTCTGGCAGGGGTAATTACCACATATATAGCCTCTGGGGCTATATATTGTGGTTATTTTGCCTGCCAAGGTGATTTTATTGCTGCTCAGGGCGCCCCCCCCCCCAGCGCCCTGCACCCTCAGTGACCGGAGTGTGAAGTGTGTATGAGGAGCAATGGCGCACAGCTGCAGTGCTGTGCGCTACCTTGGTGAAGACTGAAGTCTTCTGCCGCCGATTTTGCGGACCATCTTCTTGCTTCTGGCTCTGTAAGGGGGACGGTGGCGCTGCTCCGGGAACGAACACCAAGGACAGGTCCTGCGGTCGATCCCTCTGGAGCTAATGGTGTCCAGTAGCCTAAGAAGCCCAAGCTAGCTGCAAGCAGGTAGGTTCGCTTCTTCTCCCCTTAGTCCCTCGTTGCAGTGAGCCTGTTGCCAGCAGGTCTCACTGTAAAATAAAAAACCTAACATATACTTTCTTTCTAGGAGCTCAGGAGAGCCCCTAGTGTGCATCCAGCTCGGCCGGGCACAGAAATCCAACTGAGGTCTGGAGGAGGGGCATAGAGGGAGGAGCCAGTGCACAAAAGGTAGTACCAAATCTTTCTTATAGTGTGCCCAGTCTCCTGCGGAGCCCGTCTATTCCCCATGGTCCTTACGGAGTCCCCAGCATCCACTAGGACGTCAGAGAAATGGCGGCGACGCGCGGCCCTTATATAGAATACGAATCTCGCGAGGGTTAACCGAGCAAGGCGGGAGGATCCGAGTTGCTCGGACCCGTGCAAAAAAAGGTGAAGTTCGGGCGGGTTCGGATCCTGAGGATCCGAACCCGCTCATCACTAACGTATACTGGCAGGAAAAAGAGGCAATTTGGAGGCCCTTGCACAAACTGGCTCTATTTTACCTAAGTTTCCTCCCCTCCAGTGTGTACTCCAAAAGAGTGTTTAGTGCAGCCGGTCACCTTGCCAGCGATCGGTGTAAGAGGTTACTTCCACAAAATGTGGAGAAGATGATGTTCATCAAAATGAATTATAAATTCCTCCGGGAAGACCTTTACCAGCAATTGCCTCCAGAAAGTACACAGGGACCTGTGATGGTGGATCCCATTGGGGACGAATTAATACTCTGTGAGGAGGGGGATGTACACAGTGAAAGGGGTGAGGAATCAGAGGACGAGGATGAGGTCGACATCTTGCCTCTGTAGAGTCAGTTTGTGCAAGGAGAGATCAATTGCTTCTTTTTTGGTGGGGGCCCAAACAAACCAATCATTTCAGCCACAGTCGTGTGGCAGGCCCTGTCGCTGAAATGATTGGTTTGTTAAAGTGTGGATGTCCTGTTTATACAACATAAGGGTGGGTGGGAGGGCCCAAGGACAATTCCATCTTGCACCTCTTTTTCTTGTTTGCATCATGTGCTGTTTGGGGACTAGTTTTTTTAAAGTGCAATCGTTGTCTGACACTGCTGTATAACTCCAGGTGTACTGCCGTATAAGTCCAGTGCAGTGGTGCTGTCTAGTGCTGCATCAGTCCAGTGGTGGTGTCTTGTTTTGTATATTATTTACTCCAAATAAAAACCTTATATACATTACTTATATTATTATCCAAATAATTATTACAGGGTTTGCCCTATGTGGTGTAGGGGTACGCTCGCCTTTGCTGCATATTATTATAATAGCTTAAAATAAAAGGGTTATTATTATCCAAATTAATTTTACAGGTTTTGCTGTGTGTTTGTTTGATTTAGGGGTACGCTATCCTGTGCCACCAATATTGTGCGTGTATTACATCTGGGCAAATTCCAGCACATCCCATGTTGTTTGTGCAGCACACTTGTGTCGCTTAGCTTTGTCATCCAGCTACCTCATTGCGCCTCTTTTTTTCTTTGCATCATGTGCTGTTTGGGGACTATTTTTTTGAAGTGCCATCCTGCCTGACACTGCAGTGCCACTCCTAGATGGGCCAGGTGTTTGTTAGAGATGAGCGGGTTCGGTTTCTCTGAATCCGAACCCGCCAGAACTTCATGTTTTTTTTCACGGGTCCGAGCGACTCGGATCTTCCCGCCTTGCTCGGTTAACCCGAGCGCGCCCGAACGTCATCATGACGCTGTCGGATTCTCGCGAGGCTCGGATTCTATCGCGAGACTCGGATTCTATATAAGGAGCCGCGCGTCGCCGCCATTTTCACACGTGCATTGAGATTGATAGGGAGAGGACGTGGCTGGCGTCCTCTCCGTTTAGAATAGATTAGAGAGACACTTGATTTACTAATTTTGGGGAGCATTAGGAGTACTCAGTACAGTGCAGAGTTTTGCTGATAGTGACCAGTGACCACCAGTTTTATTTATAATCCGTTCTCTGCCTGAAAAAAGCGATACACAGCACACAGTGACTCAGTCACATACCATATCTGTGTGCACTGCTCAGGCTCAGGCCAGTGTGCTGCATCATCTATTATCTATAAATAATATTATATATATCTGTCTGACTGCTCAGCTCACACAGTTTATAATTGTGGGGGAGACTGGGGAGCACTACTGCAGTGCCAGTTATAGGTTATAGCAGGAGCCAGGAGTACATAATATATTATATAGTGAGTGACCACCAGACACACAGTGCAGTTTATTTAATATATCCGTTCTCTGCCTGAAAAAAGCGATACACACAGTGACTCAGTCAGTCACATACCATATCTGTGTGCACTGCTCAGGCTCAGGCCAGTGTGCTGCATCATCTATATATATTATATATCTGTCTGACTGCTCAGCTCACACAGCTTATAATTGTGGGGGAGACTGGGGAGCACTACTGCAGTGCCAGTTATAGGTTATAGCAGGAGCCAGGAGTACATAATATTATATTAAAATTAAACAGTGCACACTTTTGCTGCAGGAGTGCCACTGCCAGTGTGACTAGTGACCAGTGACCTGACCACCAGTATATATAATATTAGTAGTATACTATCTCTTTATCAACCAGTCTATATTAGCAGCAGACACAGTACAGTGCGGTAGTTCACGGCTGTGGCTACCTCTGTGTCGGCACTCGGCAGCCCGTCCATAATTGTATATACCACCTAACCGTGGTTTTTTTTTCTTTCTTTATACATACATACTAGTTACGAGTATACTATCTCTTTATCAACCAGTCTATATATTAGCAGCAGACACAGTACAGTGCGGTAGTTCACGGCTGTGGCTACCTCTGTGTCGGCACTCGGCAGCCCGTCCATAATTGTATATACCACCTAACCGTGGTTTTTTTTTCTTTCTTTATACATACATACTAGTTACGAGTATACTATCTCTTTATCAACCAGTCTATATATTAGCAGCAGACACAGTACAGTGCGGTAGTTCACGGCTGTGGCTACCTCTGTGTCGGCACTCGGCAGCCCGTCCATAATTGTATATACCACCTAACCGTGGTTTTTTTTTCTTTCTTTATACATACATACTAGTTACGAGTATACTATCTCTTTATCAACCAGTCTATATATTAGCAGCAGACACAGTACAGTGCGGTAGTTCACGGCTGTGGCTACCTCTGTGTCGGCACTCGGCAGCCCGTCCATAATTGTATATACCACCTAACCGTGGTTTTTTTTTCTTTCTTTATACATACATACTAGTTACGAGTATACTATCTCTTTATCAACCAGTCTATATATTAGCAGCAGACACAGTACAGTGCGGTAGTTCACGGCTGTGGCTACCTCTGTGTCGGCACTCGGCAGCCCGTCCATAATTGTATATACCACCTAACCGTGGTTTTTTTTTCTTTCTTTATACATACATACTAGTTACGAGTATACTATCTCTTTATCAACCAGTCTATATATTAGCAGCAGACACAGTACAGTGCGGTAGTTCACGGCTGTGGCTACCTCTGTGTCGGCACTCGGCAGCCCGTCCATAATTGTATATACCACCTAACCGTGGTTTTTTTTTCTTTCTTTATACATACATACTAGTTACGAGTATACTATCTCTTTATCAACCAGTCTATATATTAGCAGCAGACACAGTACAGTGCGGTAGTTCACGGCTGTGGCTACCTCTGTGTCGGCACTCGGCAGCCCGTCCATAATTGTATATACCACCTAACCGTGGTTTTTTTTTCTTTCTTTATACATACATACTAGTTACGAGTATACTATCTCTTTATCAACCAGTCTATATATTAGCAGCAGACACAGTACAGTGCGGTAGTTCACGGCTGTGGCTACCTCTGTGTCGGCACTCGGCAGCCCGTCCATAATTGTATACTAGTATCCAATCCATCCATCTCCATTGTTTACCTGAGGTGCCTTTTAGTTGTGCCTATTAAAATATGGAGAACAAAAATTTTGAGGTTCCAAAATTAGGGAAAGATCAAGATCCACTTCCACCTCGTGCTGAAGCTGCTGCCACTAGTCATGGCCGAGACGATGAAATGCCAGCAACGTCGTCTGCTAAGGCCGATGCCCAATGTCATAGTACAGAGCATGTCAAATCCAAAACACCAAATATCAGTAAAAAAAGGACTCCAAAACCTAAAATAAAATTGTCGGAGGAGAAGCGTAAACTTGCCAATATGCCATTTACCACACGGAGTGGCAAGGAACGGCTGAGGCCCTGGCCTATGTTCATGGCTAGTGGTTCAGCTTCACATGAGGATGGAAGCACTCAGCCTCTCGCTAGAAAAATGAAAAGACTCAAGCTGGCAAAAGCAGCACAGCAAAGAACTGTGCATTCTTCGAAATCCCAAATCCACAAGGAGAGTCCAATTGTGTCGGTTGCGATGCCTGACCTTCCCAACACTGGACGTGAAGAGCATGCGCCTTCCACCATTTGCACGCCCCCTGCAAGTGCTGGAAGGAGCACCCGCAGTCCAGTTCCTGATAGTCAGATTGAAGATGTCAGTGTTGAAGTACACCAGGATGAGGAGGATATGGGTGTTGCTGGCGCTGGGGAGGAAATTGACCAGGAGGATTCTGATGGTGAGGTGGTTTGTTTAAGTCAGGCACCCGGGGAGACACCTGTTGTCCGTGGGAGGAATATGGCCGTTGACATGCCAGGTGAAAATACCAAAAAAATCAGCTCTTCGGTGTGGAGGTATTTCACCAGAAATGCGGACAACAGGTGTCAAGCCGTGTGTTCCCTTTGTCAAGCTGTAATAAGTAGGGGTAAGGACGTTAACCACCTCGGAACATCCTCCCTTATACGTCACCTGCAGCGCATTCATAATAAGTCAGTGACAAGTTCAAAAACTTTGGGTGACAGCGGAAGCAGTCCACTGACCAGTAAATCCCTTCCTCTTGTAACCAAGCTCACGCAAACCACCCCACCAACTCCCTCAGTGTCAATTTCCTCCTTCCCCAGGAATGCCAATAGTCCTGCAGGCCATGTCACTGGCAATTCTGACGAGTCCTCTCCTGCCTGGGATTCCTCCGATGCATCCTTGCGTGTAACGCCTACTGCTGCTGGCGCTGCTGTTGTTGCCGCTGGGAGTCGATGGTCATCCCAGAGGGGAAGTCGTAAGCCCACTTGTACTACTTCCAGTAAGCAATTGACTGTTCAACAGTCCTTTGCGAGGAAGATGAAATATCACAGCAGTCATCCTACTGCAAAGCGGATAACTGAGTCCTTGACAACTATGTTGGTGTTAGACGTGCGTCCGGTATCCGCCGTTAGTTCACAGGGAACTAGACAATTTATTGAGGCAGTGTGCCCCCGTTACCAAATACCATCTAGGTTCCACTTCTCTAGGCAGGCGATACCGAGAATGTACACGGACGTCAGAAAAAGACTCACCAGTGTCCTAAAAAATGCAGTTGTACCCAATGTCCACTTAACCACGGACATGTGGACAAGTGGAGCAGGGCAGGGTCAGGACTATATGACTGTGACAGCCCACTGGGTAGATGTATGGACTCCCGCCGCAAGAACAGCAGCGGCGGCACCAGTAGCAGGCATCTCGCAAACGCCAACTCTTTCCTAGGCAGGCTACGCTTTGTATCACCGCTTTCCAGAATACGCACACAGCTGAAAACCTCTTACGGCAACTGAGGAAGATCATCGCGGAATGGCTTACCCCAATTGGACTCTCCTGTGGATTTGTGGCATCGGACAACGCCAGCAATATTGTGTGTGCATTAAATATGGGCAAATTCCAGCACGTCCCATGTTTTGCACATACCTTGAATTTGGTGGTGCAGAATTTTTTTTAAAACGACAGGGGCGTGCAAGAGATGCTGTCGGTGGCCAGAAAAATTGCGGGACACTTTCGGTGTACAGGCACCACGTACAGAAGACTGGAGCACCACCAAAAACTACTGAACCTGCCCTGCCATCATCTGAAGCAAGAAGTGGTAACGAGGTGGAATTCAACCCTCTATATGCATCAGAGGTTGGAGGAGCAGCAAAAGGCCATTCAAGCCTATACAATTGAGCACGATATAGTAGGTGGAATGCACCTGTCTCAAGTGCAGTGGAGAATGATTTCAACGTTGTGCAAGGTTCTGATGCCCTTTGAACTTGCCACACGTGAAGTCAGTTCAGACACTGCCAGCCTGAGTCAGGTCATTCCCCTCATCAGGCTTTTGCAGAAGAAGCTGGAGGCATTGAAGAAGGAGCTAAAAGGGAGCGATTCCGCTAGGCATGTGGGACTTGTGGATGCAGCCCTTAATTCGCTTAACAAGGATTCACGGGTGGTCAATCTGTTGAAATCAGAGCACTACATTTTGGCCACCGTGCTCGATCCTAGATTTAAAGCCTACCTTGGATCTCTCTTTCCGTCAGACACAGGTCTGCTGGGGTTGAAAGACCTGCTGGTGACAAAATTGTCAAGTCAAGCGGAACGCGACCTGTCAACATCTCCTCCTTCACATTCTCCCGCAACTGGGGGTGCGAGGAAAAGGCTCAGAATTCCGAGCCCACCCGCTGGCGGTGATGCAGGGCAGTCTGGAGCGACTGCTGATGCTGACATCTGGTCCGGACTGAAGGACCTGACAACGATTACGGACATGTCGTCTACTGTCACTGCATATGATTCTCTCAACATTGATAGAATGGTGGAGGATTATATGAGTGACCGCATCCAAGTAGGCACGTCACACAGTCCGTACTTATACTGGCAGGAAAAAGAGGCAATTTGGAGGCCCTTGCACAAACTGGCTTTATTCTACCTAAGTTGCCCTCCCACAAGTGTGTACTCCGAAAGAGTGTTTAGTGCCGCCGCTCACCTTGTCAGCAATCGGCGTACGAGGTTACATCCAGAAAATGTGGAGAAGATGATGTTCATTAAAATGAATTATAATCAATTCCTCCGCGGAGACATTGACCAGCAGCAATTGCCTCCACAAAGTACACAGGGAGCTGAGATGGTGGATTCCAGTGGGGACGAATTGATAATCTGTGAGGAGGGGGATGTACACGGTGATATATCGGAGGGTGAAGATGAGGTGGACATCTTGCCTCTGTAGAGCCAGTTTGTGCAAGGAGAGATTAATTGCTTCTTTTTTGGGGGGGGTCCAAACCAACCCGTCATATCAGTCACAGTCGTGTGGCAGACCCTGTCACTGAAATGATGGGTTGGTTAAAGTGTGCATGTCCTGTTTTGTTTATACAACATAAGGGTGGGTGGGAGGGCCCAAGGACAATTCCATCTTGCACCTCTTTTTTCTTTTCTTTTTCTTTGCATCATGTGCTGATTGGGGAGGGTTTTTTGGAAGGGACATCCTGCGTGACACTGCAGTGCCACTCCTAGATGGGCCCGGTGTTTGTGTCGGCCACTAGGGTCGCTAATCTTACTCACACAGTCAGCTACCTCATTGCGCCTCTTTTTTTCTTTGCGTCATGTGCTGTTTGGGGAGGGTTTTTTGGAAGGGACATCCTGCGTGACACTGCAGTGCCACTCCTAGATGGGCCCGGTGTTTGTGTCGGCCACTAGGGTCGCTAATCTTACTCACACAGCTACCTCATTGCGCCTCTTTTTTTCTTTGCGTCATGTGCTGTTTGGGGAGGGTTTTTTGGAAGGGACATCCTGCGTGACACTGCAGTGCCACTCCTAGATGGGCCCGGTGTTTGTGTCGGCCACTAGGGTCGCTCACACAGCGACCTCGGTGCAAATTTTAGGACTAAAAATAATATTGTGAGGTGTGAGGTATTCAGAATAGACTGAAAATGAGTGTAAATTATGGTTTTTGAGGTTAATAATACTTTGGGATCAAAATGACCCCCAAATTCTATGATTTAAGCTGTTTTTTAGTGTATTTTGAAAAAAACACCCGAATCCAAAACACACCCGAATCCGACAAAAAAAATTCGGTGAGGTTTTGCCAAAACGCGTTCGAACCCAAAACACGGCCGCGGAACCGAACCCAAAACCAAAACACAAAACCCGAAAAATTTCAGGCGCTCATCTCTAGTGTTTGTGTCGGCCACTTGTGTCGCTTAGCTTAGTCGCACAGCGACCTTGGTGCACCTCTTTCTTTCTTTCTTTGCATCATGTGCTGTTTGGGGACTATTTTTTTGAAGTGCCATCCTGCCTGACACTGCAGTGCCACTCCTAGATGGGCCAGGTGTTTGTGTCAGCCACTTGTGTCGCTTAGCTTAGCCATCCAGCGACCTCGGTGCAAATTTTGGACTAAAAATAATATTGTGAGGTGTTCACAATAGACTGGAAATGAGTGGAAATGAATGTTATTGAGGTTAATAATACAGTAGAATTAAAATTACCCACAAATTCTCTGATTTAAGCTGTTTTTATGTTTTTTTCAAAAATCATTCAGATCCAAAACCAAAACCAAAACACGAAAGAGTGGTTTTGGCAAAACCAATCCAAAACCAAAATACGAGCAGGGAATTAGATCCAAAAGCAAAACACAAACCACGAAAAGTGCCCGCCGCACATCTTTAATCACAGACAATCCAGTGTAGGATACAGTGTAGTATTATCATATACAAAGCAGTGTAGGATGCAGTGTAGTATTATCACTAGGGATGAGCGGGTTCGGTTCTCTGAGAACTGAACCGTATCGAACTTCACCATTCGAGTCCGATTCCGAGCCAGGCTCGAGTTTTCACGCCTGACTCAGAAACAAGAACGAGGCAAAACGTCATCATCCCGCTGTCGGATTCTCGCAGGGTTTGGAATCCATATAAGAAGCCGAGCGTCCCCGCCATTTTCACTCCGGCATTGGAGAGTGTAGAGAGAGGATGTGTCTCCGTCCTCAGTGTCCTCAGTGTCCGTGTCTTGTGCTGAATCTGTCCAGTCACAGTGGTGGTGTCCTCTGCTGCCATATGTCCAGTGTTGCTGTATTGTCCTGCATCAGAACAGTGGTAGTGTCCTGGGAATCAGTCAGTCCAGTGACCATTCACAGTGGTGGTGTCATCTGCTGCCATATGCCCAGTGCTGCTGTATAATTATCTGTGTTGTGCTGTATCAGAGCAGTGGTAGTTTCGTGGCCATCAGTCATTCCAGTGACCAGGCAGTCACAGTGGTATACGCTGCTGCTATATGTCGACTGCTGCCGTATAATAATAATAACAACAACAATAATTCCCTTACAGTGTTGCTGTGTTGTCCTGCATCAGACCAGTGGTAGTGTCCTGGGCATCAGTCATCAGTCATTCCTGTGCCGCATATTGTGTTATATAACTCCTCCTAGTGCTGAAGCTGCTGCCACTAGCCATGACATAGACGATGAAATGCCATCTTTGTCTGCCAAGGCCGATGCCCAATGTGATAATAGAGGGCATGTAAAATACAAAAAGCAAAAATTCACTAAAAAATGTAAATGGTCTGAGGAGAAACGTAAATTTGCCAATATGCCATTTACGACACGGAGTGGCAAGGAACGGCTGAGGCCCTGGCCTATGTTCATGACTAGTGGTTCAGTATCATATGACGATGGAAGCCCTCATAACTGAGGCCTTGACACTTATGTTGGTGTTAGACGTGCGTCCGGTATCCGCCATTAGTGCAGTGGGATTTAGACAATTGATGGAGGTATTGTTTCCCCGGTACCAAATCCCATCTAGATTCCACTTCACTAGGCAGGTGATGCCGACATTCAATTCCAGTGATTTGGACGTATAATTCCAGTGATTTTGCCATTTAATTCGAGTGATTTTGCCATTTAGTTCCAGTGATTTTGCATTTAATTCCAGTGATTTGGACGTATAATTCCAATGATTTGGACGTATAATTCCAGTGATTTGGACGTATAATTCCAGTGATTTGGACATTTAATTCCAGTGATTTGGATGTATAATTCCAGTGGTAATTGTTTGTGTTGCTTGGCTTAGTCATACAGCTACCTCATTGCACCTCTTCGACATCTTTGCATGAGGTGCGGTTTGGGGCTTAGTTTTTGAAAAGTGCCATCCTGTATGACACTGCCGTATGAGTCCAGGGGTACTGCTGTATTAGTACTGGGGTACTGCCGTATGAGTCCACCAATTGCCTTTTTTTTTTAAATAACAGGGGCGTGCCAGAGATGCTGTCAGTGGACCAAACAACTGCGGCCCACTCTCGACATTCAGCCACTGCGTGACACTACTAGATGGGGCAGGTGGTTGTGTCGCTTAGCTTAGTCATACAGCAACCTCGGTGCACCTTTTTTTTGTCTTTGCATCGTGTGCTGTTTGGGGACTATTTTTTTAAAGTGCCATCCTGTCTGACACTTCCGTATATGTCCAGTGGTACTGTCATTTATTCCAGTGATTTGGACATAATTCCAGTGATTAGACATATAATTCCAGTGATTTTGCAGTATTATTCCAGTGATTTTGCCATTTAATTCCAGTGATTTTGCCATTTAATTCCAGTGATTTGGACGTATAATTCCAGTGATTTGGATGTATAATTTCAGTGGCTCTGGCTGTCACTCTCCCCTTCCTAGCTGTGACTGACTGGCAGTGTGACTGGATACCTGAACTCACTGGCTGGGCTGACAGTGGCTCTGACTGCTGCTGGCTCTGGATGACACTCTCTCCTTCCTAGCTGCTGGGCTGACTGGCAGTGTGACTGGATACCTGCACTGGCTGGGCTGACAGTGGCTCTGACTGGTGCAGGCTCTGATTGTCAATCTACCCTTCCTACCTGCTGGGCTGACTGGCAGTCTGACTGGACACCTGCACTGGCAGTGGCACTGACTGGTGTAGGCTCTGGCTGTCACTCTCTCCTTCCCAGCTGCTGGGCTGACTGGCAGTGTGATTGGATACCTGCACTGGCTGGGCTGGCAGAGGCTCTGACTGCTGCTGATTCTGGCTGTCACTCTAACCTTCCTAGCTGCTGGGCTGACTGGCAGTGTGACTGGATACCTGCACTGACTGGGCTGACAAAGGCTATGACTGCTGCTGGCTGTAGCTGTCACACTCTCATCCTAGCTGTGGCTGACTAGCAGTGTGACTGGAGACCTGCACTGGCTGGGCTGACAGTGGCTCTGACTGCTGCTGACTCTGGCTGTCTCTCTCCTTCCTAGCTGTTGGTCTGACTGGTAGTGTGACTAGATAGCTGAACTGTCTGGGCTGACAGTGGCTCTGACTGGTGCTGGCTGTGGCTGTCACTCTCCCCTTCCTAGCGGCTGGCCAACTGGCAGTGTGACTGGACATCTGCACTGGCTGGGCTGACCGTGGCTCTGACTGTTGCTGGCTGTGGCTGTCACTCTCTCCTTCCAAGCTGCTGGGCTGACTGGCAGTGTGACTGGATACCTGCACTGGCTGGGCTGACAGTGGCTCTGACTGGTGCTGGCTCTGGCTTTCACTTTCCCTTTTGTAGCTGCTGGGCTGACTGGCAGTGTGACTGGACACCTGCATTGGCTGGGCTGACAGTGGCTTTGACTGGTGCTGGCTCTGTCTGTTGTTACTGGCTGGCTGTACTGTGCTGTGGCTGTATGGGGTCTGCAGTGCTCCTGTCTTTTCCAGTTTTGGTGCCATGGAATCTCTTTCCTTCACACTCATTGCCTGGTTGCCCCTTCACAGTCTCCAGTTGTATAACTGCCTGCCAGGTGTAATGTATACTATAGTGCTGGGTACGGGGCAGGTGTATGAAGTGCCAGATGTAGTATATACTATAGGTCTGGGTACGGGGCACGTGTGTGAGGTGCCGGGTATAGTATATACTATAGGGCCTTGTACAGGGCAGGCGTGTTTGGTGCCAGATGCAGTATATACTATAAGGCTGGATACAGGGCAGGTGTGTGAGGTGCTGGGTGCAGTAAATACTATAGGGCTGGGTACAGGGCAGGTGTGTGAGGTGCCGGGTACAGTATATACTATAGGTCTGGGTACAGGGCAGGTGTCTGAGGTGCCAGATGCAGTCTATATTATAGTGCTGGGTACAGTGCAGGTGTGTCTGCTGCCGGGTGTAGTATATACTATAGGGCTGGGTACAGGGCAGGTGTGTGAGGTGCCGGGTGCAGGATATACTATAAGGCTGAGCATGGGGCAGGTGTGTGAGGTGCCGGGTGCAGGATATACTATAAGGCTGGGTATGGGGCAGGTGTGTGAGGTGCCATGTGCAGTATATACTATAGGGCTGGGTACAGGGCAGGTGTGTGAGTTGCCGGGTGCAGTTAGTATATACTATATAGCTGGGTACAGGGCAGATGTGTGAGGTGCCGGGTGCAGGATATACTATAAGGCTGGGTATGGGGCAGGTGTGTGAGGTGCTGGGTGCAGTATATACTATAGGGCTGGATACAGAGCAGATGTGTGAGGTGTCGGGTGCAGTAAATACTATAGTGCTGGGTATGGGGTAGGTGTGTGAGGTGCCGGGTGCAGTATATACTATAGGGCTGGGTACGGGGCAGGTGTGTGAGGTACCGGGTGCAGTACATACTATAGGGCTGGGCACGGGGCAGGTGTGTGAGGTGCCGGGTGCAGTATGAGTATATACTATATGGCTGGGTACAGGGCAGGTGTGTGAGGTTCCTTGTGCAGTATATACTATAGGGCTGGGTACAGGGCAGGTGTATGAGGTGCCGGGTGCAGTATATACAATAGGGCTAGATACAGGGCAGGTGCGTGAGGTGTCGGGTGCAGTATATACTATAGGGCTGGGTACAGGGCAGGTGTATGAGGTGCCGGGTGCAGTATATACAATAGGGCTAGATACAGGGCAGGTGCGTGAGGTGTCGGGTGCAGTATATACTATAGGGCTGGGTACAATAGAGGTGTGTGAGGTGCCGGGTGCAGTATATACATTACAATAGGGCTAGATACAGGGCAGGTGCGTGTGGTGTCGGGTGCAGTATATACTATAGGGCTGGATACAGGGCAGATGTGTGAGGTGTTGGGTGCAGTATATACTATAGGGCTGGGTACAGGGCAGGTGTGTGAGGTGCCGGGTGCAGTATATACTATAGAGCTGGATACAGGGCAGGTGTGTGAGGTGCTGGGTGCAGTATATACTATAGGGCTGGGTATGGGGCAGGTGTGTGAGGTGTTGGGTGCAGTATATACTATAGAGCTGGCTATAGGGCAGGTGTGTGAGGTGCCGGGTGCAGTATATACTATAGAGCTAAGTACGGGGCAGGTGTGTGAGGTGCTGGGTGCAGTATATACTATAGGGCTGGGTACAATAGAGGTGTTTGAGGTGCCGGGTGCAGTATATACTATATGGCTGGGTACAGGGCAGGTGTGTGAGGTGCCGGGTGCAGTATATACTATAGAGCTGGGTACAGGGCAGGTGTGTGAGGTGCCGGGTGCAGTATATACTATAGGGCTGGGTACAGGGCAGGTGTGTGAGGTGCCGGGTGCAGTATATACTATAGTGCTGGTTACGTGGCAGGTGTGTGAGGTGACGGGTGCAGTATATACTATAGAGCTGGGTACGGGGCAGGTGTGTGAGGTGACGGGTGCAGTATATACTATAGAGCTGGGTACGGGGCAGGTGTGTGAGGTGCTGGGTGCAGTATATACTATAGGGCTAGGTACAATAGAGGTGTGTGAGGTGCCGGGTGCAGTATATACAATAGGGCTAGATACAGGGCAGGTGCGTGAGGTGTCGGGTGCAGTATATACTATATGGCTGGGTACAGGGCAGGTGTGTGAGGTGCTGGGTGCAGTATATACTATAGGGCTGGATACAGGGCAGATGTGTAAGGTGCTGGGTGCAGTATATACTATAGGGCTGGGTACAGGGCAGGTGTGTGAGGTGCCGGGTGCAGTATATACTATAGAGCTGGATACAGGGCAGGTGTGTGAGGTGCTGGGTGCAGTATATACTATAGGGCTGGGTATGGGGCAGGTGTATGAGGTGTTGGGTGCAGTATATACTAGAGAGCTGGGTATAGGGCAGGTGTGTGAGGTGCCGGGTGCAGTATATACTATAGAGCTGGGTACGAGGCAGGTGTGTGAGGTGCTGGGTGCAGTATATACTCTAGGGCTGGGTACAATAGAGGTGTTTGAGGTGCCGGGTGCAGTATATACTAGAGATGAGCGGGTTCGGTTTCTCTGAATCCGAACCCGCCAGAACTTCATGTTTTTTTTCACGGGTCCGAGCGACTCGGATCTTCCCGCCTTGCTCGGTTAACCCGAGCGCGCCCGAACGTCATCATGACGCTGTCGGATTCTCGCGAGGCTCGGATTCTATCGCGAGACTCGGATTCTATATAAGGAGCCGCGCGTCGCCGCCATTTTCACACGTGCATTGAGATTGATAGGGAGAGGACGTGGCTGGCGTCCTCTCCGTTTAGAATTAGAATAGATTAGAGAGACACTTGATTTACTAATTTTGGGGAGCATTAGGAGTACTCAGTAGTGTACAGTGCAGAGTTTTGCTGATAGTGACCAGTGACCACCACTTTTATTTATAATCCGTTCTCTGCCTGAAAAAAGCGATACACAGCACACAGTGACTCAGTCACATACCATATCTGTGTGCACTGCTCAGGCTCAGGCCAGTGTGCTGCATCATCTATATATATTATATATCTGTCTGACTGCTCAGCTCACACAGCTTATAATTGTGGGGGAGACTGGGGAGCACTACTGCAGTGCCAGTTATAGGTTATAGCAGGAGCCAGGAGTACATAATATTATATTAAAATTAAACAGTGCACACTTTTGCTGCAGGAGTGCCACTGCCAGTGTGACTAGTGACCAGTGACCTGACCACCAGTATATAATATTAGTAGTATACTATCTCTTTATCAACCAGTCTATATTAGCAGCAGACACAGTACAGTGCGGTAGTTCACGGCTGTGGCTACCTCTGTGTCGGCACTCGGCAGCCCGTCCATAATTGTATATACCAGTGACCTAACCGTGGTTTTTTTTTCTTTCTTTATACATACATACTAGTTACGAGTATACTATCTCTTTATCAACCAGTCTATATATTAGCAGCAGACACAGTACAGTGCGGTAGTTCACGGCTGTGGCTACCTCTGTGTCGGCACTCGGCAGCCCGTCCATAATTGTATATACCACCTAACCGTGGTTTTTTTTTCTTTCTTTATACATACATACTAGTTACGAGTATACTATCTCTTTATCAACCAGTCTATATATTAGCAGCAGACACAGTACAGTGCGGTAGTTCACGGCTGTGGCTACCTCTGTGTCGGCACTCGGCAGCCCGTCCATAATTGTATATACCACCTAACCGTGGTTTTTTTTTCTTTCTTTATACATACATACTAGTTACGAGTATACTATCTCTTTATCAACCAGTCTATATATTAGCAGCAGACACAGTACAGTGCGGTAGTTCACGGCTGTGGCTACCTCTGTGTCGGCACTCGGCAGCCCGTCCATAATTGTATATACCACCTAACCGTGGTTTTTTTTTCTTTCTTTATACATACATACTAGTTACGAGTATACTATCTCTTTATCAACCAGTCTATATATTAGCAGCAGACACAGTACAGTGCGGTAGTTCACGGCTGTGGCTACCTCTGTGTCGGCACTCGGCAGCCCGTCCATAATTGTATATACCACCTAACCGTGGTTTTTTTTTCTTTCTTTATACATACATACTAGTTACGAGTATACTATCTCTTTATCAACCAGTCTATATATTAGCAGCAGACACAGTACAGTGCGGTAGTTCACGGCTGTGGCTACCTCTGTGTCGGCACTCGGCAGCCCGTCCATAATTGTATATACCACCTAACCGTGGTTTTTTTTTCTTTCTTTATACATACATACTAGTTACGAGTATACTATCTCTTTATCAACCAGTCTATATATTAGCAGCAGACACAGTACAGTGCGGTAGTTCACGGCTGTGGCTACCTCTGTGTCGGCACTCGGCAGCCCGTCCATAATTGTATATACCACCTAACCGTGGTTTTTTTTTCTTTCTTTATACATACATACTAGTTACGAGTATACTATCTCTTTATCAACCAGTCTATATATTAGCAGCAGACACAGTACAGTGCGGTAGTTCACGGCTGTGGCTACCTCTGTGTCGGCACTCGGCAGCCCGTCCATAATTGTATATACCACCTAACCGTGGTTTTTTTTTCTTTCTTTATACATACATACTAGTTACGAGTATACTATCTCTTTATCAACCAGTCTATATATTAGCAGCAGACACAGTACAGTGCGGTAGTTCACGGCTGTGGCTACCTCTGTGTCGGCACTCGGCAGCCCGTCCATAATTGTATATACCACCTAACCGTGGTTTTTTTTTCTTTCTTTATACATACATACTAGTTACGAGTATACTATCTCTTTATCAACCAGTCTATATATTAGCAGCAGACACAGTACAGTGCGGTAGTTCACGGCTGTGGCTACCTCTGTGTCGGCACTCGGCAGCCCGTCCATAATTGTATATACCACCTAACCGTGTTTTTTTTTTCTTTCTTTATACATACATACTAGTTACGAGTATACTATCTCTTTATCAACCAGTCTATATATTAGCAGCAGACACAGTACAGTGCGGTAGTTCACGGCTGTGGCTACCTCTGTGTCGGCACTCGGCAGCCCGTCCATAATTGTATATACCACCTAACCGTGGTTTTTTTTCTTTCTTTATACATACATACTAGTTACGAGTATACTATCTCTTTATCAACCAGTCTATATATTAGCAGCAGACACAGTACAGTGCGGTAGTTCACGGCTGTGGCTACCTCTGTGTCGGCACTCGGCAGCCCGTCCATAATTGTATACTAGTATCCAATCCATCCATCTCCATTGTTTACCTGAGGTGCCTTTTAGTTGTGCCTATTAAAATATGGAGAACAAAAATGTTGAGGTTCCAAAATTAGGGAAAGATCAAGATCCACTTCCACCTCGTGCTGAAGCTGCTGCCACTAGTCATGGCCGAGACGATGAAATGCCAGCAACGTCGTCTGCCAAGGCCGATGCCCAATGGCATAGTACAGAGCATGTCAAAACCAAAACACCAAATATCAGTAAAAAAAGGACTCCAAAACCTAAAATAAAATTGTCGGAGGAGAAGCGTAAACTTGCCAATATGCCATTTACCACACGGAGTGGCAAGGAACGGCTGAGGCCCTGGCCTATGTTCATGGCTAGTGGTTCAGCTTCACATGAGGATGGAAGCACTCAGCCTCTCGCTAGAAAACTGAAAAGACTCAAGCTGGCAAAAGCACCGCAAAGAACTGTGCGTTCTTTGAAATCCCAAATCCACAAGGAGAGTCCAATTGTGTCGGTTGCGATGCCTGACCTTCCCAACACTGGACGTGAAGAGCATGCGCCTTCCACCATTTGCACGCCCCCTGCAAGTGCTGGAAGGAGCACCCGCAGTCCAGTTCCTGATAGTCAGATTGAAGATGTCAGTGTTGAAGTACACCAGGATGAGGAGGATATGGGTGTTGCTGGCGCTGGGGAGGAAATTGACCAGGAGGATTCTGATGGTGAGGTGGTTTGTTTAAGTCAGGCACCCGGGGAGACACCTGTTGTCCGTGGGAGGAATATGGCCGTTGACATGCCAGGTGAAAATACCAAAAAAATCAGCTCTTCGGTGTGGAGGTATTTCACCAGAAATGCGGACAACAGGTGTCAAGCCGTGTGTTCCCTTTGTCAAGCTGTAATAAGTAGGGGTAAGGACGTTAACCACCTCGGAACATCCTCCCTTATACGTCACCTGCAGCGCATTCATAATAAGTCAGTGACAAGTTCAAAAACTTTGGGTGACAGCGGAAGCAGTCCACTGACCAGTAAATCCCTTCCTCTTGTAACCAAGCTCACGCAAACCACCCCACCAACTCCCTCAGTGTCAATTTCCTCCTTCCCCAGGAATGCCAATAGTCCTGCAGGCCATGTCACTGGCAATTCTGACGAGTCCTCTCCTGCCTGGGATTCCTCCGATGCATCCTTGCGTGTAACGCCTACTGCTGCTGGCGCTGCTGTTGTTGCCGCTGGGAGTCGATGGTCATCCCAGAGGGGAAGTCGTAAGCCCACTTGTACTACTTCCAGTAAGCAATTGACTGTTCAACAGTCCTTTGCGAGGAAGATGAAATATCACAGCAGTCATCCTACTGCAAAGCGGATAACTGAGGCCTTGGCATCCTGGGTGGTGAGAAACGTGGTTCCGGTATCCATCATTACTGCAGAGCCAACTAGAGACTTGTTGGAGGTACTGTGTCCCCGGTACCAAATACCATCTAGGTTCCATTTCTCTAGGCAGGCGATACCGAAAATGTACACAGACCTCAGAAAAAGAGTCACCAGTGTCCTAAAAAATGCAGCTGTACCCAATGTCCACTTAACCACGGACATGTGGACAAGTGGAGCAGGGCAGGGTCAGGACTATATGACTGTGACAGCCCACTGGGTAGATGTATGGACTCCCGCCGCAAGAACAGCAGCGGCGGCACCAGTAGCAGCATCTCGCAAACGCCAACTCTTTCCTAGGCAGGCTACGCTTTGTATCACCGCTTTCCAGAATACGCACACAGCTGAAAACCTCTTACGGCAACTGAGGAAGATCATCGCGGAATGGCTTACCCCAATTGGACTCTCCTGTGGATTTGTGGCATCGGACAACGCCAGCAATATTGTGTGTGCATTAAATCTGGGCCAATTCCAGCACGTCCCATGTTTTGCACATACCTTGAATTTGGTGGTGCAGAATTTTTTAAAAAACGACAGGGGCGTGCAAGAGATGCTGTCGGTGGCCAAAAGAATTGCGGGACACTTTCGGCGTACAGGCACCACGTACAGAAAACTGGAGCACCACCAAAAACTACTGAACCTGCCCTGCCATCATCTGAAGCAAGAAGTGGTAACGAGGTGGAATTCAACCCTCTATATGCTTCAGAGGTTGGAGGAGCAGCAAAAGGCCATTCAAGCCTATACAATTGAGCACGATATAGTAGGTGGAATGCACCTGTCTCAAGTGCAGTGGAGAATGATTTCAACGTTGTGCAAGGTTCTGATGCCCTTTGAACTTGCCACACGTGAAGTCTGTTCAGACACTGCCAGCCTGAGTCAGGTCATTCCCCTCATCAGGCTTTTGCAGAAGAAGCTGGAGGCATTGAAGGAGGAGCTAACACGGAGCGATTCCGCTAGGCATGTGGGACTTGTGGATGCAGCCCTTAATTCGCTTAACAAGGATTCACGGGTGGTCAATCTGTTGAAATCAGAGCACTACATTTTGGCCACCGTGCTCGATCCTAGATTTAAAGCCTACCTTGGATCTCTCTTTCCGGCAGACACAGGTCTGCTGGGGTTGAAAGACCTGCTGGTGACAAAATTGTCAAGTCAAGCGGAACGCGACCTGTCAACATCTCCTCCTTCACATTCTCCCGCAACTGGGGGTGCGAGGAAAAGGCTCAGAATTCCGAGCCCACCCGCTGGCGGTGATGCAGGGCAGTCTGGAGCGACTGCTGATGCTGACATCTGGTCCGGACTGAAGGACCTGACAACGATTACGGACATGTCGTCTACTGTCACTGCATATGATTCTCTCAACATTGATAGAATGGTGGAGGATTATATGAGTGACCGCATCCAAGTAGGCACGTCACACAGTCCGTACTTATACTGGCAGGAAAAAGAGGCAATTTGGAGGCCCTTGCACAAACTGGCTTTATTCTACCTAAGTTGCCCTCCCACAAGTGTGTACTCCGAAAGAGTGTTTAGTGCCGCCGCTCACCTTGTCAGCAATCGGCGTACGAGGTTACATCCAGAAAATGTGGAGAAGATGATGTTCATTAAAATGAATTATAATCAATTCCTCCGCGGAGACATTGACCAGCAGCAATTGCCTCCACAAAGTACACAGGGAGCTGAGATGGTGGATTCCAGTGGGGACGAATTGATAATCTGTGAGGAGGGGGATGTACACGGTGATATATCGGAGGGTGACGATGAGGTGGACATCTTGCCTCTGTAGAGCCAGTTTGTGCAAGGAGAGATTAATTGCTTCTTTTTTGGGGGGGGTCCAAACCAACCCGTCATATCAGTCACAGTCGTGTGGCAGACCCTGTCACTGAAATGATGGGTTGGTTAAAGTGTGCATGTCCTGTTTTGTTTATACAACATAAGGGTGGGTGGGAGGGCCCAAGGACAATTCCATCTTGCACCTCTTTTTTCTTTTCTTTTTCTTTGCATCATGTGCTGATTGGGGAGGGTTTTTTGGAAGGGACATCCTGCGTGACACTGCAGTGCCACTCCTAGATGGGCCCGGTGTTTGTGTCGGCCACTAGGGTCGCTAATCTTACTCACACAGCTACCTCATTGCGCCTCTTTTTTTCTTTGCGTCATGTGCTGTTTGGGGAGGGTTTTTTGGAAGGGACATCCTGCGTGACACTGCAGTGCCACTCCTAGATGGGCCCGGTGTTTGTGTCGGCCACTAGGGTCGCTAATCTTACTCACACAGTCAGCTACCTCATTGCGCCTCTTTTTTTCTTTGCGTCAAGTGCTGTTTGGGGAGGGTTTTTTGGAAGGGACATCCTGCGTGACACTGCAGTGCCACTCCTAGATGGGCCCGGTGTTTGAGTCGGCCACTAGGGTCGCTAATCTTACTCACACAGTCAGCTACCTCATTGCGCCTCTTTTTTTCTTTGCGTCATGTGCTGTTTGGGGAGGGTTTTTTGGAAGGGACATCCTGCGTGACACTGCAGTGCCACTCCTAGATGTGCCCGGTGTTTGTGTCGGCCACTAGGGTCGCTAATCTTACTCACACAGCTACCTCATTGCGCCTCTTTTTTTCTTTGCGTCATGTGCTGTTTGGGGAGGGTTTTTTGGAAGGGCCATCCTGCGTGACACTGCAGTGCCACTCCTAGATGGGCCCGGTGTTTGTGTCGGCCACTAGGGTCGCTAATCTTACTCACACAGCTACCTCATTGCGCCTCTTTTTTTCTTTGCGTCATGTGCTGTTTGGGGAGGGTTTTTTGGAAGGGACATCCTGCGTGACACTGCAGTGCCACTCCTAGATGGGCCCGGTGTTTGTGTCGGCCACTAGGGTCGCTAATCTTACTCACACAGTCAGCTACCTCATTGCGCCTCTTTTTTTCTTTGCGTCATGTGCTGTTTGGGGAGGGTTTTTTGGAAGGGCCATCCTGCGTGACACTGCAGTGCCACTCCTAGATGGGCCCGGTGTTTGTGTCGGCCACTAGGGTCGCTAATCTTACTCACACAGCTACCTCATTGCGCCTCTTTTTTTCTTTGCGTCATGTGCTGTTTGGGGAGGGTTTTTTGGAAGGGCCATCCTGCGTGACACTGCAGTGCCACTCCTAGATGGGCCCGGTGTTTGTGTCGGCCACTAGGGTCGCTAATCTTACTCACACAGCTACCTCATTGCGCCTCTTTTTTTCTTTGCGTCATGTGCTGTTTGGGGAGGGTTTTTTGGAAGGGACATCCTGCGTGACACTGCAGTGCCACTCCTAGATGGGCCCGGTGTTTGTGTCGGCCACTAGGGTCGCTTATCTTACTCACACAGCGACCTCGGTGCAAATTTTAGGACTAAAAATAATATTGTGAGGTGTGAGGTATTCAGAATAGACTGAAAATGAGTGTAAATTATGGTTTTTGAGGTTAATAATACTTTGGGATCAAAATGACCCCCAAATTCTATGATTTAAGCTGTTTTTTAGTGTTTTTGGAAAAAAACACCCGAATCCGACAAAAAAAATTCGGTGAGGTTTTGCCAAAACGCGTTCGAACCCAAAACACGGCCGCGGAACCGAACCCAAAACCAAAACACAAAACCCGAAAAATTTCAGGCGCTCATCTCTAGTATATACTATATGGCTGGGTACAGGGCGGGTGTGTGAGGTGCCGGGTGCAGTATATACTATAGAGCTGGGTACAGGGCAGGTGTGTCAGGTGTTGGGTGCAGTATGTACTATAGGCTGGGTACAGGGAAGGTGTGTGAGGTGCCGGGTGCAGTATATACTATAGAGCTGGGTACAGGGCAGGTGTGTGAGGTGCCGGGTGCAGTATATACTATAGGGCTGGGTACAGGGCAGGTGTGTGAGGTGCCGGGTGCAGTATATACTATAGTGCTGGTTACGTGGCAGGTGTGTGAGGAGCTGGGTGTAGTATATACTATAGGGCTGTGTATGGGGCTGGTGTGTGAGGTGCCGGGTGCAGTACATACTGTAGAGTTGGGTATGGGGCAGGTGTGTGAGGTGCCGGGTGCAGTATATACTATAGGGCTGGGTACAGGGCAGGTGTGTGAGGTGACGGGTGCAGTATATACTATAGAGTTGGGTACAGGGCAGGTGTGTGAGGTGACGGGTGCAGTATATACTATAGAGCTGGTTACGGGGCAGGTGTGTGAGGTGCTGGGTGCAGTATATACTGTAGGGCTGGGTACAATAGAGGTGTGTGAGGTGCCGGGTGCAGTATATACTATATGGCTGGGTACAGGGCAGGTGTGTGAGGTGCCGGGTGCAGTATATACTATATAGCTGGGTACAGGGCAGTTGTGTGAGGTGCTGGGTGCAGTATATACTATATGGCTGGGTACAGGGCAGGTGTGTGAGGTGCCGGGTGCAGTATATACTATATGGCTGGGTACAGGGCAGGTGTGTGAGGTGGCGGGTGCAGTATATACTATAGAGCTGGGTACAGGGCAGGTGTGTGAAGTGATGGGTGCAGTATATACTATAGAGCTGGGTACGGGGCAGGTGTGTGAGGTGCCGGGTGCAGTATATACTATAGGGCTGGGTACAATAGAGGTGTGTGAGGTGCCGGGTGCAGTATATACTATATGGCTGGGTACAGGGCAGGTGTGTGAGTTGCCGGGTGCAGTATATACTATAGAGCTGGGTACAGGGCAGGTGTGTGAGGTGACGGGTGCAGTATATACTATAGAGCTGGGTACAGGGCAGTTGTGTGAGGTCCTATGTGCAGTATATACTATATGGCTGGGTACAGGGCAGGTGTGTGAGGTGCTGGGTGCAGTATATATATGGCTGGGTACAGGGCAGGTGTGTGAGGTGCCGGGTGCAGTATATACTATATGGCTGGGTACAGGGCAGGTGTGTGAGGTGCCGGGTGCAGTATATACTATAGAGCTGGGTACGGGGCAGGTGTGTGAGGTGCTGGGTGCAGTATATACTATAGGGCTGGGTACAATAGAGGTGTGTGAGGTGCCGGGTGCAGTATATATTATATGGCTGGGTACAGTGCAGGTGTATGAGGTGCCGGGTGCAGTATATACTATAGAGCTGGGTACGGGGCAGGTGTGTGAGGTGACGGGTGCAGTATATACTATAGAGCTGGGTACGGGGCAGGTGTGTGAGGTGTTGGGTGCAGTATATACTATAGGACTGGGTACAGGGCAGATGTGTGAGGTGCCAGGTGCAGTATATACTGTAGAGCTGGGTTCAGGGCAGGTGTGTGAGGTGTTGGGTGCAGTATGTACTATTGGGCTGGGTACAGGGCAGGTGTGTGAGGTGCCGGGTGCAGTATATACTATTGGCCTGGGTACAGGGCGGGTGTGTGAGGTGCCGGGTGCAGTATATACTATAGGGCTGGGTACAGGGCAGGTGTGTGAGGTGCTGGGTGCAGTATATACTATAGGGCTGGGTACAGGGCAGGTGTGTGAGGTGACGGGTGCAGTATATATTATAGGGCTTGGTATGGGGCAGGTGTGTGTGGTGCCGGGTGCAGTATATACTATAGTGCTGGTTACGGGGCAGGTGTGTGAGGTGCCGGGTGCAGTATATACTATAGGGCTGGGTACAGGGCAGGTGTGTGAGGTGACGGGTGCAGTATATACTATAGAGCTGGGTACGGGGCAGGTGTGTGAGGTGACGGGTGCAGTATATACTTTAGAGCTGGGTACGGGGCAGGTGTGTTAGGTGTCGGGTGCAGTATATACTATATGGTTGGGTATGGGGCAGATGTGTGAGGTGCCGGGTGCAGTATATACTATAGGGCTGGGTATGGGGCAGGTGTGTGAGGTGCTGGGTCAGTATATACTATAAGGCTGGGTATGGGGCAGGTGTGTGAGGTACCGGGTGCAGTATATACTATATGGCTGGGTACGGGGCAGGTGTGTGAGGTGCCGGGTGCAGTATATACTATATGGCTGGGTACAGGGCAGGTGTGTGAGGTGCTGGGTGCAGTATATACTATAGGACTGGGTACAGGGCAGGTGCGTGAGGTGCCTTGTGCAGTATATACTATAGTGCTGGGTATGGGGCAGGTGTGTGAGGTGTCGGGTGCAGTATATACTGTAGGGTTGGGTATGGGGCAGGTGTGTGAGGTGCTGGGTGCAGTACATACTATATGGTTGGGTACAGGGCAGGTGTGTGAGGTGCCGGGTGCAGTATATACTATAGGACTGGGTACAGGGCAGGTGTGTGAGGTGCCGGGTGCAGTATATACTATAGGACTGGGTATAGGGCAGGTGTGTGTGGTGCCGGGTGCAGTACATACTATATGGTTGGGTACGGGGCAGGTGTATGAGGTACCGGGTGCAGTACATACTATAAAGCTGGGTGTGGGGCAGGTGTGTGAGGTGCCGGGTACAGTTTATACTATAAGGCTGGGTAAAGGGTAGGTGTGTGAGGTACTGGGTGTAGTATATACTATAGGGCTGGGTACAGGGCGGGTGTGTGAGGTGCCGGGTGCAGTACATACTATATGGTTGGTTACGGGGCAGGTGTGTGAGGTGTTGGGTGCAGTATATACTGTAGGGTTGGGTATGGGGCAGGTGTGTGAGGTGCTCGGTGCAGTATATACTATAAGGCTGGGTACGGGGCAGGTGTGTAAGGTACCGGGTGCAGTACATACTATAAAGCTGGGTATGGGGCAGGTGTGTGAGGTGACGGGTGCAGTTTATACTATAAGGCTGGGTAAAGGGTAGGTGTGTGAGGTACTGGGTGTAGTATATACTATTGGGCTGTGTACAGGGTGGGTGTGTGAGGTGCCGGGTGCAGTACATACTATATGGTTGGGTACGGGGCAGGTGTGTTAGGTGTTGGGTGCAGTATATACTATAAGGCTGGGTACAGGGTGGGTGTGTGAGGTACTGGGTGTAGTATATACTATAGGGCTGGGTACAGGGCGGGTGTGTGAGGTGCCGGGTGCAGTACATACTATATGGTTGGGTACGGGGCAGGTGTGTGAGGTGTTGGGTGCAGTATATACTGTAGGGTTGGGTATGGGGCAGGTGTGTGAGGTGCTCGGTGCAGTATATACTATAAGGCTGGGTATGGGGCAGGTGGGTGAGGTACCGGGTGCAGTACATACTGAATGGTTGGGTACGGGGCAGGTGTGTGAGGTACCGGTTGCAGTACATACTATAAAGCTGGGTATGGGGCAAGTGTGTGAGGTGCCGGGTGCAGTATATACTATAAAGCTGGGTACAATGTGGGTGTGTGAGGTACTGGGTGTAGTATATACTATAGGGCTGGGTACAGGGCGGGTGTGTGAGGTGCCGGGTGCAGTACATACTATATGGTTGGGTACGGGGCAGGTGTGTGAGGTGTTGGGTGCAGTATATACTGTAGGGTTGGGTATGGGGCAGGTGTGTGAGGTGGTCGGTGCAGTATATACTATATGGCTGGGTATGGGGCAGGTGTGTGAGGTACCGGGTGCAGTACATACTATATGGTTGGGTACGGGGCAGGTGTGTGAGGTGTTGGGTGCAGTATATACTGTAGGGTTGGGTATGGGGCTGGTGTGTGAGGTGCTCGGTGCAGTATATACTAAAAGGCTGGGTATGGGGCAGGTGTGTCAGGTACCGGGTGCAGTATATACTATAGGCCTGTGTACAGGGCGGGTGTGTGAGGTGCCGGGTGCAGTATATACTATAGAGCTTGGTACAGGGCAGGTGTGTGAGGTGCCAGGTGCAGTATATACTATAGAGCTGGGTACAGGGCGGGTGTGTGAGGTGCTGGGTGCAGTATATACTATAGGGCTGGGTACAGGGCAGGTGTGTGAGGTGACGGGTGCAGTATATACTATAGGGTTGGGTACAAGGCAGGTGTGTGAGGTGCTGGGTGCAGTATATACTATAGAGCTGGGTACGGGGCAGGTGTGTGAGGTGTTGGGTGCAGTATAAACTATAGGGCTGGGTACAGGGCAGGTGTGTGAGGTGCCGGGTGCAGTATATACTATAGGACTGGTTACAGGGCAGGTGCGTGAGGTGACGGGTGCAGTATATACTATAGTGCTGGGTATGGGGCAGGTGTGTGAGATGTCGGGTGCAGTATATACTGTAGAGTTGGGTATGGGGCAGGTGTGTGAGGTGCTGGGTGCAGTATATACTATAAGGCTGGGTATGGGGCAGGTGTGTGAGGTACCGGGTGCAGTACATACTATATGGTTGGGTACGGGGCAGGTGTGTGAGGTGCCGGGTGCAGTATATACTATATGGCTGGGTACGGGGCAGGTGTGTGAGGTGCTGGATATAGTATATACTATAGGACTGGGTACAGGGCAGGTGTGTGAGGTGCCGGGTGAAGTACATACTATATGGGTGGGTACGGGGCAGGTGTGTGAGGTGTTGGGTGCAGTATATACTGTAGGGTTGGGTATGGGGCAGGTGTGTGAGGTGGTCGGTGCAGTATATACTATAAGGCTGGGAATGGGGCAGGTGTGTGAGGTACCGGGTGCAGTACATACTATATGGTTGGGTACGGGGCAGGTGTGTGAGGTGTTGGGTGCAGTATATACTGTAGGGTTGGGTATAGGGCAGGTGTGTGAGGTACTCGGTGCAGTATATACTAAAAGGCTGGGTATGGGGCAGGTGTGTGAGGTACCGGGTGCAGTATATACTATAGGCCTGTGTACAGGGCGGGTGTGTGAGGTGCCGGGTGCAGTATATACTAAAGAGCTGGGTACAGGGCAGGTGTGTGAGGTGCCAGGTGCAGTATATACTATAGAGCTGGGTACAGGGCGGGTGTGTGAGGTGCTGGGTGCAGTATATACTATAGGGCTGGGTACAGGGCAGGTGTGTGAGGTGACGGGTGCAGTATATACTATAGGGTTGGGTACAGGGCAGGTGTGTGAGGTGCTGGGTGCAGTATATACTATAGAGCTGGGTACGGGGCAGGTGTGTGAGGTGTTGGGTGCAGTATAAACTATAGGGCTGGGTACAGGGCAGGTGTGTGAGGTGCCGGGTGCAGTATATACTATAGGACTGGTTACAGGGCAGGTGCGTGAGGTGACGGGTGCAGTATATACTATAAGGCTGGGTATGGGGCAGGTGTGTGAAATGTCGGGTGCAGTATATACTGTAGAGTTGGGTATGGGGCAGGTGTGTGAGGTGCTGGGTGCAGTATATACTATAAGGCTGGGTATGGGGCAGGTGTGTGAGGTACCGGGTGCAGTACATACTATATGGTTGGGTACGGGGCAGGTGTGTGAGGTGCCGGGTGCAGTATATACTATATGGCTGGGTACGGGGCAGGTGTGTGAGGTGCTGGACGTAGTATATACTATAGGACTGGGTACAGGGCAGGTGCGTGAGGTGCCTTGTGCAGTATATACTATAGTGCTGGGTTTGGGGCAGGTGTGTGAGGTGTCGGGTGCAGTATAGACTGTAGGGTTGGGTATGGGGCAGGTGTGTGAGGTGCCGGGTGCAGTATATACTATAGGACTGGGTATAGGGCTGGTGTGTGAGGTACCGGGTGCAGTACATACTATATGGTTGGGTACGGGGCAGGTGTGTGAGGTACCGGGTGCAGTACATACTATAAAGCTGGGTATGGGGCAGGTGTGTGAGGTGCTGGGTGCAGTATATACTATAAGGCTGGGTACAGGGCGTGTGTGTGAGGTACTGGGTGTAGTATATACTACAGGGCTGGGTACAGGGCGGGTGTGTGAGGTGCCGGGTGCAGTACATACTATATGGTTGGGTACGGGGCAGGTGTGTGAGGTGTTGGGTGCAGTATATACTGTAGGGTTGGGTATGGGGCAGGTGTGTGAGGTGCTCGGTGCAGTATATACTAAAAGGCTGGGTATGGGGCAGGTGTGTGAGGTACCGGGTGCAGTACATACTATATGGTTGGGTACGGGGCAGGTGTGTGAGGTGTTGGGTGCAGTATATACTGTAGGGTTGGGAATGGGGCAGGTGTGTGAGGTGCTCCGTGCAGTATATACTAAAAGGCTGGGTATGGGGCAGGTGTGTGAGGTACCGGGTGCAGTACATACTATATGGTTGGCTACGGGGCAGGTGTGTGAGGTGTTGGGTGCAGTATATACTGTAGGGTTGGGTATGGGGCAGGTGTGTGAGGTGGTCGGTGCAGTATATACTATAAGGCTGGGTATGGGGCAGGTGTGTGAGGTACCGGGTGCAGTACATACTATATGGTTGGGTACGGGGCAGGTGTGTGAGGTGTTGGGTGCAGTATATACTGTAGGGTTGGGTATGGGGCAGGTGTGTGAGGTGCTCGGTGCAGTATATACTATAAGGCTGGGTATGGGGCAGGTGTGTGAGGTACTGGGTGCAGTACATACTATATGGCTGGGTACGGGGCAGGTGTGTGAGGTATTGGGTGCAGTATATACTGTAGGGTTGGGTATGGGGCAGGTGTGTGAGGTACCGGGTGCAGTACATACTATATGGTTGGGTACGGGGCAGGTGTGTGAGGTGTTGGGTGCAGTATATACTGTAGGGTTGGGTATGGGGCAGGTGTGTGAGGTGCTCGGTGCAGTATATACTATAAGGCGGGGTATGGGGCAGGTGTGTGAGGTACCGGGTGCAGCACATACTATATGATTGGGTACGGGGCAGGTGTGTGAGGTGCTGGACGTAGTATATACTATAGGACTGGGTACAGGGCAGGTGTGTGAGGTGCCGGGTGCAGTATATACTATAGGACTGGTTACAGGGCAGGTGCGTGAGGTGACGGGTGCAGTATATACTATAAGGCTGGGTATGGGGCAGGTGTGTGAAATGTCGGGTGCAGTATATACTGTAGAGTTGGGTATGGGGCAGGTGTGTGAGGTGCTGGGTGCAGTATATACTATAAGGCTGGGTATGGGGCAGGTGTGTGAGGTACCGGGTGCAGTACATACTATATGGTTGGGTACGGGGCAGGTGTGTGAGGTGCCGGGTGCAGTATATACTATATGGCTGGGTACGGGGCAGGTGTGTGAGGTGCTGGACGTAGTATATACTATAGGACTGGGTACAGGGCAGGTGCGTGAGGTGCCTTGTGCAGTATATACTATAGTGCTGGGTTTGGGGCAGGTGTGTGAGGTGTCGGGTGCAGTATAGACTGTAGGGTTGGGTATGGGGCAGGTGTGTGAGGTGCCGGGTGCAGTATATACTATAGGACTGGGTATAGGGCTGGTGTGTGAGGTACCGGGTGCAGTACATACTATATGGTTGGGTACGGGGCAGGTGTGTGAGGTACCGGGTGCAGTACATACTATAAAGCTGGGTATGGGGCAGGTGTGTGAGGTGCTGGGTGCAGTATATACTATAAGGCTGGGTACAGGGCGTGTGTGTGAGGTACTGGGTGTAGTATATACTACAGGGCTGGGTACAGGGCGGGTGTGTGAGGTGCCGGGTGCAGTACATACTATATGGTTGGGTACGGGGCAGGTGTGTGAGGTGTTGGGTGCAGTATATACTGTAGGGTTGGGTATGGGGCAGGTGTGTGAGGTGCTCGGTGCAGTATATACTAAAAGGCTGGGTATGGGGCAGGTGTGTGAGGTACCGGGTGCAGTACATACTATATGGTTGGGTACGGGGCAGGTGTGTGAGGTGTTGGGTGCAGTATATACTGTAGGGTTGGGAATGGGGCAGGTGTGTGAGGTGCTCCGTGCAGTATATACTAAAAGGCTGGGTATGGGGCTGGTGTGTGAGGTACCGGGTGCAGTACATACTATATGGTTGGCTACGGGGCAGGTGTGTGAGGTGTTGGGTGCAGTATATACTGTAGGGTTGGGTATGGGGCAGGTGTGTGAGGTGGTCGGTGCAGTATATACTATAAGGCTGGGTATGGGGCAGGTGTGTGAGGTACCGGGTGCAGTACATACTATATGGTTGGGTACGGGGCAGGTGTGTGAGGTGTTGGGTGCAGTATATACTGTAGGGTTGGGTATGGGGCAGGTGTGTGAGGTGCTCGGTGCAGTATATACTATAAGGCTGGGTATGGGGCAGGTGTGTGAGGTACTGGGTGCAGTACATACTATATGGCTGGGTACGGGGCAGGTGTGTGAGGTGTTGGGTGCAGTATATACTGTAGGGTTGGGTATGGGGCAGGTGTGTGAGGTACCGGGTGCAGTACATACTATATGGTTGGGTACGGGGCAGGTGTGTGAGGTGTTGGGTGCAGTATATACTGTAGGGTTGGGTATGGGGCAGGTGTGTGAGGTGCTCGGTGCAGTATATACTATAAGGCGGGGTATGGGGCAGGTGTGTGAGGTACCGGGTGCAGCACATACTATATGATTGGGTACGGGGCAGGTGTGTGAGGTGCTGGACGTAGTATATACTGTACCTCTGGGTTAGTACTTTATCACCATGTAATTTATCACTATCCAAGGCCTGATAAATCTGGGCCTATATTTTATTTTTATTTGTAAAGGGTGCATGCAGACCGGGACTGACCATCTAGCAGACCTGACATTTGCCAGAAGATTTGGTACTCTTGACAGTATTAATGTAGTGTTCTTACAACAAGTGGGCTTCTGAAGCTCCCTGACTTACAGTACATTGAATAGTCTGATATGACTGCCTGCAGCTGCAGTTCCAGCTCGATCAGAGAGTCAAGTTCCGGCTAATGCAGGCTCTGAAGGAGGGGAGTGGGGGAGGGGACAAACAACTGGCATTGCAGGCTCCTAGAATAATAGGACCATTGGGCAACTACCCAATTAGTCCATGCAAAGATCCTGCCAAAGCCACTTCTGCTGCAGTGCTGCCAAACAAGGGAAACTTTAGGAGGTGGGCTAGTCACAGGAGGAGGTGGGCAAAGCTTCCTGTATGTATAGTCAAACTTAATGTAAGACTACGGTATCTCAAACTTTTTCCAAAAAATATATGAGTATCTCTTTCTCCATTCTGCAAGTACAATCTGCAGTGACTGTTAAACTGAAGGTGCCATATGCTATAAGAAGAATTAATCAAGTTGGTTAATGTGTTTCAAATGAAAAAAAAAAACCTCTTCCTTAAGCATCAGTGGCCATTCCACCAGTTAAAGTTCTTGGTTATGAGTAGAGATGAGTGGGTTCGGATCCCAGAGATCCGAACCCCGCTCTGAACTTCACAATCTGTGCCGGGAACCAAGTCTGGCTTAAGACTTCCCATCAGACTCGGATCCCAGAACAAGGCAAAATGTCATCATTCCGCTGTCGGATTCTCGCAGGTTTTGGGTTCCATATAAGGAGCTGCGCTTCGCTGCCATTTTCTCTTGACTTAGAGAGTGAGACAGACCTCTGTCTCTCTCTGTGGGTGGTGGCGTCGGGTGGGGTCAGTGTGTGCTATGTAGAGGTACTGTCCTGTGTGCTGTTAGGGGTGCTGTACATGGGTGTTGCTGTCCTGTGCTGTACAGGGGCACTATCCTGTATGCTGTAAAAAATACAGGAATGTTGTATTATTAAAGGTACACTGGTCCTGTCATGTATGCTTTAAAAATACAGGGGTGTTGTTAAAATACAGGGGTGCTGGTCCTGTCCTGTATGCTGTAAAAATACAGGGGTGCTGTGTCCTTGTCTTGTATGCTGTAAAAATACAGGGGTGTTGTAAAAATAAAGGTACACTGGCCCTGTCCTGTATGCTGTAAAAATACTAGTGATGAGCGGGTTCGGTTTCTCGGAAACCGAACCCCCCCGAACTTCACCCTTTTTACACGGGTCCGAGCCATACTCGGATTCTCTTGTATGGCTCGGGTAACCCGAGCGCGCCCAAACGTCATCATTCCGCTGTCGGATTCTCGCGAGATTCGGATTCTATATAAGCAGCCGCGCGTCGACGCCATTTTCACTCGTGCATTGGGAATGTTAGGGAGAGGACGTGGCTGGCGTCCTCTCTGTTATTGTTGAACTTGATTGTGCATTATTGCTTAATTGTGGGGAGGGCTGGGGAGCAGCTGTATAATATAGGAGGAGTACAGTGCAGAGTTTTGCTGATCAGTGACCACCAGTTATCCGTTCTCTGCCTGAAAAAAATGCTCCATATCTGTGCTCAGTGTGCTGCATATATCTGTGCTCACACTGCTTAATTGTGGGGACTGGGGAGCAGCTGTATAATATAGGAGGAGTACAGTGCAGAGTTTTGCTGACAGTGACCACCAGTATACGTTGTCTGCCTGAAAAACACTCCATATCTGTGCTCAGTGTGCTGCTTTATTTTAATGTGGAGACTGGGGACCACCAGTATAATATTATATAGGAGGAGTACAGTGCAGAGTTTTGCTGACAGTGACCACCATTATACGTTGTCTGCCTGAAAAACACTCCAAATCTGTGCTCAGTGTGCTGCTTTATTGTGGGGACTGGGGAGTCGGGACCACCAGTATAATATTGATAGTCAAATTGAAGATGTCAGTGTTGAAGTACACCAGGATGAGAATATGGGTGTTGCTGGCGCTGGGGAGGAAATTGACAAGGAGGATTCTGATGGTGAGGTGGTTTGTTTAAGTCAGGCACCCGGGGAGACACCTGTTGTCCGTGGGAGGAATATGGCCATTGACATGCCTGGTCAAAATACAAAAAAAATCAGCTCTTCGGTGTGGAATTATTTCAACACAAATGCGGACAACAGGTGTCAAGCCGTGTGTTGCCTTTGTCAAGCTGTAATAAGTAGGGGTAAGGACGTTAACCACCTCGGAACATCCTCCCTTATACGTCACCTGCAGCGCATTCATCATAAGTCAGTGACAAGTTCAAAAACTTTGGGCGACAGCGGAAGCAGTCCACTGACCAGTAAATCCCTTCCTCTTGTAACCAAGCTCACGCAAACCACACCACCAACTCCCTCAGTGTCAATTTCCTCCTTACCCAGGAAAGCCAATAGTCCTGCAGGCCATGTCACTGGCAAGTCTGACGAGTCCTCTCCTGCCTGGGATTCCTCTGATGCATCCTTGAGTGTAACGCCTACTGCTGCTGGCGCTGCTGTTGTTGCTGCTGGGAGTCGATCGTCATCCCAGAGGGGAAGACGGAAGACCACTTGTACTACTTCCAGTAAGCAATTGACTGTCCAACAGTCCTTTGCGAGGAAGATGAAATATCACAGCAGTCATCCTGCTGCAAAGCGGATAACTGAGGCCTTGGCAGCCTAGGCGGTGAGAAACGTGGTTCCGGTATCCATCGTTACTTCAGAGCTAACTATAGACTTGATTGAGGTACTGTGTCCCCGGTACCAAATACCATCTAGGTTCCATTTCTCTAGGCAGGCGATACCAAAAATGTACACAGACCTCAGAAAAAGAGTCACCAGTGTCCTAAAAAATGCAGTTGTACCCAATGTCCACTTAACCACGGACATGTGGACAAGTGGAGCAGGGCAGACTCAGGACTACATGACTGTGACAGCCCACTGGGTAGATGTATTGCCTCCCGCTGCAAGAACAGCAGCGGCGGCACCAGTAGCAGCATCTCGCAAACGCCAACTCGTTCCTAGGCAGGCTACACTTTGTATCACCGCTTTCCAGAATACGCACACAGCTGAAAACCTCTTACGGCAACTGAGGAAGATCATCGCAGAATGGCTTACCCCAATTGGACTCTCCTGGGGATTTGTGGCATCGGACAACGCCAGCAATATTGTGCGTGCATTACATCTGGGCAAATTCCAGCACGTCCCATGTTTTGCACATACCTTGAATTTGGTGGTGCAGAATTATTTAAAAAACGACAGGGGCGTGCAAGAGATGCTGTCGGTGGCCAGAAGAATTGCGGGCCACTTTCGGCATACAGGCACCGCGTACAGAAGACTGGAGCACCACCAAAAACACCTGAACCTGCCCTGCCATCATCTGAAGCAAGAGGTGGTAACGAGGTGGAATTCAACCCTCTATATGCTTCAGAGGATGGAGGAGCAGCAAAAGGCCATTCAAGCCTATACATCTGCCCACGATATAGGCAAAGGAGGTGGAATGCACCTGTCTCAAGCGCAGTGGAGAATGATTTCAACGTTGTGCAAGGTTCTGCAACCTTTTGAACTTGCCACACGTGAAGTCAGTTCAGACACTGCCAGCCTGAGTCAGGTCATTCCCCTCATCAGGCTTTTGCAGAAGAAGCTGGAGACATTGAAGGAGGAGCTAAAACAGAGCGATTACGCTAGGCATGTGGGACTTGTGGATGGAGCCCTTCATTCGCTTAACCAGGATTCACGGGTGGTCAATCTGTTGAAATCAGAGCACTACATTTTGGCCACCGTGCTCGATCCTAGATTTAAAACCTACGTTGTATCTCTCTTTCCGGCAGACACAAGTCTGCAGGGGTTCAAAGACCTGCTGGTGAGAAAATTGTAAAGTCAAGCGGAACGTGACCCGTCAACAGCTCCTCCTTCACATTCTCCCGCAACTGGGGGTGCGAGGAAAAGGTTAAGAATTCCGAGCCCACCCGCTGGCGGTGATGCAGGGCAGTCTGGAGCGAGTGCTGACATCTGGTCCGGACTGAAGGACCTGCCAACGATTACTGACATGTCGTCTACTGTCACTGCATATGATTCTGTCACCATTGAAAGAATGGTGGAGGATTATATGAGTGACCGCATCCAAGTAGGCACGTCAGACAGTCCGTACGTATACTGGCAGGAAAAAGAGGCAATTTGGAGGCCCTTGCAGAAACTGGCTTTATTCTACCTAAGTTGCCCTCCCTCCAGTGTGTACTCCGAAAGAGTGTTTAGTGCCGCCGCTCACCTTGTCAGCAATTGGCGTACGAGGTTGCTTCCAGAAAATGTGGAGAAGATGATGTTCATTAAAATGAATTATAATCAATTCCTCCGTGGAGACATTCCATCTTGCACCTCTTTTTTTCTTTGCATCATGTGCTGTTTGGGGAGTATTTTTTTGAAGGGCCATCCTGCGTGACACTGCAGTGCCACTCCTAGATGGGCCAGGTGTTTGTGTCGGCCACTAGGGTCGCTTAGCTTAGTCACACAGCTACCTCATTGCACCTCTTTTTTTCTTTGCGTCATGTGCTGTTTGGGGAGTATTTTTTGGAAGGGCCATCCTGCGTGACACTGCAGTGCCACTCCTAGATGGGCCAGGTGTTTGTGTCGGCCACTAGGGTCGCTTAGCTTAGTCACACAGCTACCTCATTGCACCTCTTTTTTTCTTTGCGTCATGTGCTGTTTGGGGAGTATTTTTTTGAAGGGCCATCCTGCGTGACACTGCAGTGACACTCCTAGATGGGCCAGGTGTTTGTGTCGGCCACTAGGGTCGCTGAGCTTAGTCACACAGCTACCTCATTGCGCCTCTTTTTTCTTTGCGTCATGTGCTGTTTGGGGAGTATTTTTTGAAGGGCCATCCTGCGTGACACTGCAGTGACACTCCTAGATGGGCCAGGTGTTTGTGTCGGCCACTAGGGTCGCTTAGCTTAGTCACACAGCGACCTTGGTGTGCCTCTTTTTTTCTTTGCATCATGTGCTGTTTGGGGACAATTTTTGGGAAGTGCCATCCTGCCTGACACTGCAGTGCACTCCTAGATGGGCCAGGTGTTTGTGTCGGCCACTTGTGTCGCTTAGCTTAGCCATCCAGTGACCTCGGTGCAAATTTTAGGACTAAAAATAATATTGTGAGGTGTGAGGTGTTCAGAATAGACTGACAATGAGTGTAAATTATGGTTATTGAGGTTAATAATACTATGGGATCAAAATGACCCCCAAATTCTATGATTTAAGCTGTTTTTTAGGGTTTTTTGAAAAAAACACCCGAATCCAAAACACACCCGAATCCGACAAAAAAAATTCGGTGAGGTTTTGCCAAAACGCGTTCGAACCCAAAACACGGCCGCGGAACCGAACCCAAAACCAAAACACAAAACCCGAAAAATTTCCGGTGCACATCACTAAAAAATACAGAGGTGTTGTTAAAATACTGGGGTGCTGCTCCTGTCCTGTATGCTGTAAATATACAAGGGTGTTTTTAAAATACAGGGGTGCTGGTCCTGTCCTGTATTCTGTAAAAATAAATGGGTGTTGTTAAAATACAGGAGTTTTGTGAAAATAAGTACTGTTCTGTGTGCTGTAATAATAAAGGGGTGCTGTCCTGTGAAATGGAGAACAAAATTATGTAGGAAAAAATAGTGAAATATCAGGAACCACTTCCAGTTCCTAGCACCAGTGCTGAAGCTGCTGCTGCCACCAGTCATGACATTGACGATGCAATTCCACCAACATCGTCTGCTAAGGCCGATGTCCAATGTCATAGAGGACATGTAAAATCCAAGATGCAAAAATGAATAAACCAAAAAATAATAATAATTATCTGATGATAAACGTAAAATTGGCAATATGCCATTCACGACACGTAGTGGCAAGTATAGGCAAAGGTCTTCGCCTATGTTCATGACTGTTGGTTCAGCTTCTCATGAAGATGAAAGCCATCCTCCCTCTCGAAAAAATAAAAAAATAAAGCTTGTTAAAGCACAGGAAAAAGCAACTATGCATTAAGAGATATCACAAATCCCCAAGGAGAGTCCATGGTTGCGATGTCTAGGCATGACCTACCCAAGACTGCATGGGAAAAGGAGGCTCCTACCAACATTTGCACGACCCCTGCTAGTGCTGGTAGTAGCACCGCCAATCCAGTTGCTGATATTGAGATTGAGGATGTCACTGTAAAAGTACACCAGGATAAGGAGGATATTGGTGTAGCCGGCGCTGAGGAGGAAGTTGATGATGAGGATTCTGATGGTGATGTGGTTTGTTTGAAAAAGGCACCAGTGGAGTTGTTGACCATGGGATGAAAAAGCCCATTGTCTTGCCTGAGCAAAATACCAAAATACCAAAAAATCCACCTCTACATTGTGGAATTATTTCTCTGTGAGGATGAGGATGAGGATGTAAACAATGTAGGGGGTGAGGAATTGGAGGATGAGGATGATTGCCTCTGTAGTGCCAGTTTGTTCAAGGAGAGATTAATTGCTTCTTTTTTGGTGGGGGCCCAAACAAGCCAATCATTTCAGCCACAGTCGTGTGATTTCAGACCCTGTCGAAGAAATGATTGGTTTGTTAAAGTGTGCATGTCCTGTTTATATAACATAAGGGTGGGAGGGCCCAAGGACAATTCTATCTTGCACATCTTTTCTTTGTCTGCCACATCATTCCAGGGGTGCTGTCCTATCTGGGGTGATGCCCCTCTGCCCCTCTGCCCTATCCAGGGGTACTGCCCCACTACCATTTAAGTCCAGGGGTGCTACTGCCTGTTTGCCGTGCTGTGCTGTGTAATTTTCCAGGGGTGCTGCCTATGCTGTATAAGTCCAGGGGTGTTGCCTATCTGCTGTATAAGTGCAGGGGTGCTGCCTATCTGCTGTATAAATCCAGAGGTGTTGCCATATAATTCTAGGGGTGCCCTGTCTGAACCCTCTCATCTCTAGTAGATATATCTTCTACTGTGCACTGTGTACGCAGCATTAGAGAGAGGTTCTTCTCAATTATTTCATGTTAGGGACTCGAATGAATGGCTCCAATTAATCAACCTTAATTTTGATGTATTATTAATGATCCACATTTTGGGATTATTGACTAGATGCGAATTTGTTTTACAGGGTTCCTTTCCATTATTTTGTAAATGTTTTTTCCTTAATAATTGTACAATGTAAGGGCTGTGTAGGGTTATCGCAAGACCTTGCGGTGTTAGAAGAACAGAGGTTCAGTGATCTTGCATTGTATCAGCTTTCCATTGCACTGCAGCACTAGATGGGCCAGGAGCTCCTGTGAGGCACAAACAGTTACTGAATAAGACCCAGTATGGAGTTTCATGGTGGCTTACAGCCAGGAAGATGTCAGGCTTGCCAGGCTGAGGCATGCTGGTGGCACAGAGGTTAGCATTGCTTCCTCCCACAGTTCTACTTGTAATATGAAATGAGTTTGGACTAGAGTGGTAAGCCCCACTAGTGCAGAGGCTCAATAACAAAAAATTAACTGCACAGTCCTGCTTAGTACTGTACCGAACCCACCCGAACTCAGCTTGCCCCATCCGGGGCTGCTGTGGGAGCTTACGAAGGGCTGCTAAAACATCTAAGGGGCTGCTTTATTTAAAAATTAAATATAAATAAAATAAACAAGACTCATAGGTATGCTCACATGCGTGTAACTGGGAGCTATTAAAAACAAAAATAAGGCATCTGCCAGAAAATATGTAAATTAAAATGCAATTAAAAAAATGGGAAAAAAGAAACCCACGAGATTTTCACAAAATAAGTCTTCAGACTCCGTGGAGGGGAAAATATCCAATCTTGACCCTGTGAATTACACCAGTTTATTTGCATCCCAGCATTAAATCCGAGATTATTGTAATCCCTGAAAATGGAGAAGGGGGGTACAAAATCAGAGGCTTTGGCCCCTAGTTTTTCCGTTTCTCCAGTAATGTGGTAATTATATATTTGCTTGGTTGAAGTCCTTTCTGTTCCACACCAATATAGGAGTGTAGGTGAAAGCCTGTGTGCTGTTCCTGATTGTGTGTGCCTCTCTAATTTTTAATCACCTTTTTGACACTGTCCTCTTCCTCTTCCCTCTTCTCATAATGTGAAAAGTCATCAAATATGGAGGTGGTATGTTTGTAGCTAGCTATGATTCGAAGAACTTTGCGAGCTTTTTCCAGGGGGACCACCTGTCGCTGTAATGATTGGTTTATTAAACTGTGCATGTCCTGTTTAAACAACATTAGGGTGGGTGGGAGGGCCCAAGACAATTCCATCTTGCACCTCTTTTTTTTCTTTGCATTATGTGCTCTTTGGGGCCTAGTTTTTAAAACTGCCATCCTGCCTGTGTAGAGATGTGCCCTGTGTCCCAGGGCACATCAGAGGTGCAGTCCCTGGCTGTGGATAGCGCTGGGGCAGCTTGTCTGTCCCCAGCGCTGGGTGTGCAGCAGCGGCGGGTGTCTGGTGCAGGGATCAGATGTTTCCCTGCACCAGACTGTCAGCGACGACGGGCAGTGGCGTTTTAAACTTGGCGCCAATCTGGGCCGCCAATAAAAAATGCAGCCTGTGGGATTTGAAATCCGGCGCCGTCTGCGAGCCAATCGCGGCTCGCAGGGCGCCGGCCAATCAGAGGCGGGCACGGCAAGCCAATCGGCGCTCGCCGCATCATAGGCTCCGCCCCCGGCATCTGACATCAGACGCCGGGCGGGAGCCGAAGAGAGAAGAAGTCGCGCCAAAGAGCGGTGAAGATCTGGGCGGCGCCAGGAAGAAGAGGACGTCGCGGTGGAAGGTCCGGAGGCCACGGAAGAGGCCAGAAGACGACCAGCTCCTGAAAGAAGATGTCCAGCGGCGGCTGGACTCGGAGAGGCGATGTCGGTGCCGCTGGCCAGGATGGACCAGCGGCAGAAGAGTGAAGTGGAGCACCGGAGAGGCCACCAGGGGTGGGAAGGAAGAGAGCTGACGAAGCTCCCCCCTGGTGCCTCTCCCACCAGGTCAGGAAGGCCCTTCTCAGGTGCCCCTGTACCCTCTCTCTCCTCCCTAGACCACCGGGTGTTTGGGCATTAGGCCCGTGGGCACAGTCGGGCCCTCCCGGCCCATGGACACTTATAGTCAGGCCCGTGGGCACTTATAGTCGGGCCTCTGGCCTGTGGGCACTTATAGTCGGGCCCCCGGCCCGTGGGCACTTATAGTCGGGCCCCTGGCCAGTGGGCACTTATAGTCGGGCCCCGGCCCGTGGCGCATGATAGGCGGGCACTAGGCCCATGGGCAAGATCAGGCACTAGGCCTGTGGAGCATTAGAGGGCATTAGGCCCTAGTTCATTGGCGGCTGCTAGGTATATATAAGGTGATCCTGGGCTTTAGGCCCAGGTCACCCAAACGGGCACAAAGTTAGGCGGGTGCTAGGCCCGAGGGTGAAGCCAGGCCTCGGGCCTGTGGATAAATAGGGTGCAGTAGGCCTGCTAAGTAGGTGTACGGGAGGTGGGTGAGCTGTACGGTGCCCACTCCCTGGTGTTCTGATTCAGGTAATTAAAGGGACAGTACCGTGGTTGTTACTCGCACCGTGTATTATTGTGATGTATGTTGTTACCATGCACGGCAAAGTGTTAGTTTGTAAAGTTTGTGTCTAGTTTTGTTGCACCACACCCACAGAGTTAGTTGAGAGCTCTGCTGTAATAGTTGGTATAGGGGTGTTACATTATGTTAGAGTTAGGCCCAGCATGGCTGTTTGTTTGTTTGCCTCCTTACAGGGACCTGTAAGTGGAGAGGAAGATCGCGGTGCAAGACTGACGACGGTGAGTGGCATCTGTGTATGTTTGTCCCTTTGTCTGTCCCCGAGCGCCGGAATAGGGGTTTGCTCACAGACGTGAGAACCCCTTCATCACATTACGCGCAAGAGTGCGAGTATGTGAAATTTGGGTGGCTGAGGCTTTGTGCCAGTAATGACCTTACACCAAACCGGTGAAGGTTGCCGCCACCCCTAAGGTATCCCATTTTCCGGTGGAAGAAGGGTTGATACCCCCCCTTAAGTTAGTTTATTTTCTCCTCAGTTCGTTCGTCCGTCAGCTCCGAGAGAGGATCGCCGTGTCCGGATCCGACTGAAGATTTCCATGTCCATTGAAGGTTCCGGTACCTGAAGGTGAGAGAGTGTCGGCGCCTGGTAAGTGGTGAACCTACACCTGCACGGCAGCAGGCACTACACCGCACTGCCACCCTCTTACACCTGCCAATGCAGTGCCATCTCTTTTTTTTCTTTGCATAATGTGCTCTTTGGGGCCTAGTTTTTAAAACTGCCATCCTGCCTGCCACTGCAGTGCCACTTCTAGATGGGCCATGTGATTGTGCCGCACGCTTGTGTCATCTAGCTTAGTCATCCAGCGACCTCGGTGCACCTCTTTTTTTTCTTTGCATGATGTGATCTTTGGGGCCTAGTTTATAAAACTGCCATCCTGCCTGCCACTGCAGTGCCACTTCTAGATGGGCCATGTGATTCTGCCGCCCACTTGTGTCATGTAGCTTAGTCATCCAGCGACCTCGGAGCACCTCTTTTTTTTCTTTGCATGATGTGATCTTTGCGGCCTAGTTTATAAAACTGCCATCCTGCCTGCCACTGCAGTGCCACTTCTAGATGGGCCATGTGATTCTGCCGTCCACTTGTGTCATGTAGCTTAGTCATCCAGCGACCTCGGAGCACCTCTTTTTTTTCTTTGCATGATGTGATCTTTGGGGCCTAGTTTATAAAACTGCCATCCTGTCTGCTACTGCAGTGCCACTCCTAGATGGGCCAGGTGTTTTACCTTAACGTGACTGTTAGAAATGTGGAGACAGATAAAGAGTGATAAAGGGCTCAATTCAGGTTGGATCACAGTAAGCGATCCAACTGCTAGTTTTGAGAAAAAAATGCAAGCGCTGCGCATGCACACGCATTTTATGTGGGGTGCGCAGAAAATGTGATTGCCTCTGCCTGTCAGTCAGGCAGAGACGGTCATGGGGCGGGGGGGGCAATGCTCCATTTCTTGAGAGGAGATGGAGTGTTGCTGGGGCGTTGCGGCGCGAACAAGGACGGAGGCGGCCAAACTGGTGCATATTGGGGGATGATCACAGCAGCTGAGTGACATCACACGCAGCCGCCGCAATCTCGAACATGGTGGTGGGACTCCTGCAGGCGCAGTTAAGCTGCGCCGGCCAGAGGCTTCCACAGTTTCTGCTAACAAGCAAAATTGTGAATCGTTCTCAATTTCTGCTTGTTGAACTGAGGGAGGCGGCGGTCAGCATGGTGGGCAGCATTGCCCAGTGATGGGCGGCCCCCAGCATGCGATCCAAAGGTTAGCAAATTCTGCTAATTAACAGAATTTTCTATCCTTACTGAATTAGGCTCAAAGTACCAGTTAATCAGTTCCTAGCTGCCATGTCACAGGCTGTGTTTGCAAAATGACAGTTAGGAGCTGATTGTCTGGTACTTTATCTCTCTTTATCCATCTCCACTTTATCACTTATTAAGGCTTAATACATTTGGGCATATATTCTTGAATAAATTACTATTGCTAAAACCACCAAACAGCAGGATTAGAAAATAGGTGTAAAATGAATGGTTAGAATGTATAATTGGCGCATTACGGCTCCCCTGTAATTAGTGTGGACATATACAGCAGCGCTCTGACCGCGTCCCCATAGATCGCTCCTCTGATGTCAGTGCGGCTGCATCTGGTAAATGAGGATTTGTCATCACGTTCCTAAGCTGTGTGTAATGGAGTGTATTAATTGTGTGGTGTAGTGTAACGCTGCAATAGCTGTGATGTGTCTGGTTCTACCTGGACAGGTAATTACTACACCCTGTAACCTTGGAAATGGAACAATTGTGCCAGATGCAATTACTGTATATGTCCTGAATACTATGAGGATAAATCAGGTTATTCCCATAGAGTATTGTGTAATGTACCGGAGCTCCCTGCTTCCTGCCGAACATGGAAAATGTTCTTCACTGTTCTCAGAGAGGGGTTTCCTATCAATACATAGTATGGAAATATAGTATTCCACACCATCAGGGCACAAAGTAATATGTTATACTGTAAATTATCTCTACAATAAATCATACAATATACACCATGCACACATCCTACAGCACCATACTGCCCTGTGTCCCAGAATGGGCGGGAGGCCTTAGATCATGTGGTATTCCTGGAACACCCGGAAACTGAGCAAGTCTCCTGAATCCAGCCTTCACTGTCCAGTGATACTGCTGTATATGTCCAGCAGTACTCCCGTATATGTCCATTTATACTGCCCTATATTTCCAGCGGTACTGCGGTATATGTGAAGCGGTACTGCCGTATAAATCCAGTGATCCTGCCGTATAATTCCAGTGGTACTGGCATATAAGTCCAGTCCAGAGATCCTGCCGTATATGTCCATTGATACTGCTGTATCTGTCCAGCAGTACTGCTGTATAAATCTGGTGATCCTGCCGTATAATTACAGTGATAGTGCCGTATAATTCCAGTGTTACTGGCGCATAAATCCAGTGATCCTGCCGTATAATTACAGTGGTACTGGCATATAAGTCCAGTGATCCTGCCGTATAATTACAGTGGTACTGCCGTAAATGTCCAGTCCAGTGATACTGCCGTAATTGTCCAGTGATACTGCAATATATGTCAAGCGGTACTGCCGTATAAATCCAGTGATCCTGCCGTATAATTCCAGTGGTACTGGCGTATAAGTCCAGTGATCCTGCCATATATGTCCATTGATACTGCCGTATCTGTCCAGCGGTACTGCCGTATACATCCAGTGATCCTGCCGTATAAGTCCAGTGATCCTGCTGTATTATTACAATGATAGTGCCGTATAATTTCAGTGGTACTGGCGTATAAGTCCTAGAGATGAGCGGGTTCGGTTTCTCTGAATCCGAACCCGCCAGAACTTCATGTTTTTTTTCACGGGTCCGAGCGACTCGGATCTTCTCGCCTTGCTCGGTTAACCCGAGCGCGCCCGAACGTCATCATGACGCTGTCGGATTCTCGCGAGGCTCGGATTCTATCGCGAGACTCGGATTCTATATAAGGAGCCGCGCGTCGCCGCCATTTTCACACGTGCATTGAGATTGATAGGGAGAGGACGTGGCTGGCGTCCTCTCCGTTTAGAATTAGAATAGATTAGAGAGACACTTGATTTACTAATTTTGGGGAGCATTAGGAGTACTCAGTAGTGTACAGTGCAGAGTTTTGCTGATAGTGACCAGTGACCACCACTTTTATTTATAATCCGTTCTCTGCCTGAAAAAAGCGATACACAGCACACAGTGACTCAGTCACATACCATATCTGTGTGCACTGCTCAGGCTCAGGCCAGTGTGCTGCATCATCTATTATCTATATATAATATTATATATATCTGTCTGACTGCTCAGCTCACACAGCTTATAATTGTGGGGGAGACTGGGGAGCACTACTGCAGTGCCAGTTATAGGTTATAGCAGGAGCCAGGAGTACATAATATATTATATAGTGAGTGACCACCAGACACACAGTGCAGTTTATTTAATATATCCGTTCTCTGCCTGAAAAAAGCGATACACACAGTGACTCAGTCAGTCACATACCATATCTGTGTGCACTGCTCAGGCTCAGGCCAGTGTGCTGCATCATCTATATATATTATATATCTGTCTGACTGCTCAGCTCACACAGCTTATAATTGTGGGGGAGACTGGGGAGCACTACTGCAGTGCCAGTTATAGGTTATAGCAGGAGCCAGGAGTACATAATATTATATTAAAATTAAACAGTGCACACTTTTGCTGCAGGAGTGCCACTGCCAGTGTGACTAGTGACCAGTGACCTGACCACCAGTATATAATATTAGTAGTATACTATCTCTTTATCAACCAGTCTATATATTAGCAGCAGACACAGTACAGTGCGGTAGTTCACGGCTGTGGCTACCTCTGTGTCGGCACTCGGCAGCCCGTCCATAATTGTATATACCACCTAACCGTGGTTTTTTTTTCTTTCTTTATACATACATACTAGTTACGAGTATACTATCTCTTTATCAACCAGTCTATATATTAGCAGCAGACACAGTACAGTGCGGTAGTTCACGGCTGTGGCTACCTCTGTGTCGGCACTCGGCAGCCCGTCCATAATTGTATATACCACCTAACCGTGGTTTTTTTTTCTTTCTTTATACATACATACTAGTTACGAGTATACTATCTCTTTATCAACCAGTCTATATATTAGCAGCAGACACAGTACAGTGCGGTAGTTCACGGCTGTGGCTACCTCTGTGTCGGCACTCGGCAGCCCGTCCATAATTGTATATACCACCTAACCGTGGTTTTTTTTTCATTCTTTATACATACATACTAGTTACGAGTATACTATCTCTTTATCAACCAGTCTATATTAGCAGCAGACACAGTACAGTGCGGTAGTTCACGGCTGTGGCTACCTCTGTGTCGGCACTCGGCAGCCCGTCCATAATTGTATATACCACCTAACCGTGGTTTTTTTTTCTTTCTTTATACATACATACTAGTTACGAGTATACTATCTCTTTATCAACCAGTCTATATATTAGCAGCAGACACAGTACAGTGCGGTAGTTCACGGCTGTGGCTACCTCTGTGTCGGCACTCGGCAGCCCGTCCATAATTGTATATACCACCTAACCGTGGTTTTTTTTTCTCTCTTTATACATACATACTAGTTACGAGTTTACTATCTCTTTATCAACCAGTCTATATATTAGCAGCAGACACAGTACAGTGCGGTAGTTCACGGCTGTGGCTACCTCTGTGTCGGCACTCGGCAGCCCGTCCATAATTGTATATACCACCTAACCGTGGTTTTTTTTTCTTTCTTTATACATACATACTAGTTACGAGTATACTATCTCTTTATCAACCAGTCTATATATTAGCAGCAGACACAGTACAGTGCGGTAGTTCACGGCTGTGGCTACCTCTGTGTCGGCACTCGGCAGCCCGTCCATAATTGTATACTAGTATCCAATCCATCCATCTCCATTGTTTACCTGAGGTGCCTTTTAGTTGTGCCTATTAAAATATGGAGAACAAAAATGTTGAGGTTCCAAAATTAGGGAAAGATCAAGATCCACTTCCACCTCGTGCTGAAGCTGCTGCCACTAGTCATGGCCGAGACGATGAAATGCCAGCAACGTCGTCTGCCAAGGCCGATGCCCAATGGCATAGTACAGACCATGTCAAAACCAAAACACCAAATATCAGTAAAAAAAGGACTCCAAAACCTAAAATAAAATTGTCGGAGGAGAAGCGTAAACTTGCCAATATGCCATTTACCACACGGAGTGGCAAGGAACGGCTGAGGCCCTGGCCTATGTTCATGGCTAGTGGTTCAGCTTCACATGAGGATGGAAGCACTCAGCCTCTCGCTAGAAAACTGAAAAGACTCAAGCTGGCAAAAGCACCGCAAAGAACTGTGCGTTCTTTGAAATCCCAAATCCACAAGGAGAGTCCAATTGTGTCGGTTGCGATGCCTGACCTTCCCAACACTGGACGTGAAGAGCATGCGCCTTCCACCATTTGCACGCCCCCTGCAAGTGCTGGAAGGAGCACCCGCAGTCCAGTTCCTGATAGTCAGATTGAAGATGTCAGTGTTGAAGTACACCAGGATGAGGAGGATATGGGTGTTGCTGGCGCTGGGGAGGAAATTGACCAGGAGGATTCTGATGGTGAGGTGGATTGTTTAAGTCAGGCACCCGGGGAGACACCTGTTGTCCGTGGGAGGAATATGGCCGTTGACATGCCAGGTGAAAATACCAAAAAAATCAGCTCTTCGGTGTGGAGGTATTTCACCAGAAATGCGGACAACAGGTGTCAAGCCGTGTGTTCCCTTTGTCAAGCTGTAATAAGTAGGGGTAAGGACGTTAACCACCTCGGAACATCCTCCCTTATACGTCACCTGCAGCGCATTCATAATAAGTCAGTGACAAGTTCAAAAACTTTGGGTGACAGCGGAAGCAGTCCACTGACCAGTAAATCCCTTCCTCTTGTAACCAAGCTCACGCAAACCACCCCACCAACTCCCTCAGTGTCAATTTCCTCCTTCCCCAGGAATGCCAATAGTCCTGCAGGCCATGTCACTGGCAATTCTGACGAGTCCTCTCCTGCCTGGGATTCCTCCGATGCATCCTTGCGTGTAACGCCTACTGCTGCTGGCGCTGCTGTTGTTGCCGCTGGGAGTCGATGGTCATCCCAGAGGGGAAGTCGTAAGCCCACTTGTACTACTTCCAGTAAGCAATTGACTGTTCAACAGTCCTTTGCGAGGAAGATGAAATATCACAGCAGTCATCCTACTGCAAAGCGGATAACTGAGTCCTTGACAACTATGTTGGTGTTAGACGTGCGTCCGGTATCCGCCGTTAGTTCACAGGGAACTAGACAATTTATTGAGGCAGTGTGCCCCCGTTACCAAATACCATCTAGGTTCCACTTCTCTAGGCAGGCGATACCGAGAATGTACACGGACGTCAGAAAAAGACTCACCAGTGTCCTAAAAAATGCAGTTGTACCCAATGTCCACTTAACCACGGACATGTGGACAAGTGGAGCAGGGCAGGGTCAGGACTATATGACTGTGACAGCCCACTGGGTAGATGTATGGACTCCCGCCGCAAGAACAGCAGCGGCGGCACCAGTAGCAGCATCTCGCAAACGCCAACTCTTTCCTAGGCAGGCTACGCTTTGTATCACCGCTTTCCAGAATACGCACACAGCTGAAAACCTCTTACGGCAACTGAGGAAGATCATCGCGGAATGGCTTACCCCAATTGGACTCTCCTGTGGATTTGTGGCATCGGACAACGCCAGCAATATTGTGTGTGCATTAAATATGGGCAAATTCCAGCACGTCCCATGTTTTGCACATACCTTGAATTTGGTGGTGCAGAATTTTTTTAAAAACGACAGGGGCGTGCAAGAGATGCTGTCGGTGGCCAGAAAAATTGCGGGACACTTTCGGCGTACAGGCACCACGTACAGAAGACTGGAGCACCACCAAAAACTACTGAACCTGCCCTGCCATCATCTGAAGCAAGAAGTGGTAACGAGGTGGAATTCAACCCTCTATATGCTTCAGAGGTTGGAGGAGCAGCAAAAGGCCATTCAAGCCTATACAATTGAGCACGATATAGTAGGTGGAATGCACCTGTCTCAAGTGCAGTGGAGAATGATTTCAACGTTGTGCAAGGTTCTGATGCCCTTTGAACTTGCCACACGTGAAGTCAGTTCAGACACTGCCAGCCTGAGTCAGGTCATTCCCCTCATCAGGCTTTTGCAGAAGAAGCTGGAGGCATTGAAGAAGGAGCTAAAAGGGAGCGATTCCGCTAGGCATGTGGGACTTGTGGATGCAGCCCTTAATTCGCTTAACAAGGATTCACGGGTGGTCAATCTGTTGAAATCAGAGCACTACATTTTGGCCACCGTGCTCGATCCTAGATTTAAAGCCTACCTTGGATCTCTCTTTCCGGCAGACACAGGTCTGCTGGGGTTGAAAGACCTGCTGGTGACAAAATTGTCAAGTCAAGCGGAACGCGACCTGTCAACATCTCCTCCTTCACATTCTCCCGCAACTGGGGGTGCGAGGAAAAGGCTCAGAATTCCGAGCCCACCCGCTGGCGGTGATGCAGGGCAGTCTGGAGCGACTGCTGATGCTGACATCTGGTCCGGACTGAAGGACCTGACAACGATTACGGACATGTCGTCTACTGTCACTGCATATGATTCTCTCAACATTGATAGAATGGTGGAGGATTATATGAGTGACCGCATCCAAGTAGGCACGTCACACAGTCCGTACTTATACTGGCAGGAAAAAGAGGCAATTTGGAGGCCCTTGCACAAACTGGCTTTATTCTACCTAAGTTGCCCTCCCACAAGTGTGTACTCCGAAAGAGTGTTTAGTGCCGCCGCTCACCTTGTCAGCAATCGGCGTACGAGGTTACATCCAGAAAATGTGGAGAAGATGATGTTCATTAAAATGAATTATAATCAATTCCTCCGCGGAGACATTGACCAGCAGCAATTGCCTCCACAAAGTACACAGGGAGCTGAGATGGTGGATTCCAGTGGGGACGAATTGATAATCTGTGAGGAGGGGGATGTACACGGTGATATATCGGAGGGTGAAGATGAGGTGGACATCTTGCCTCTGTAGAGCCAGTTTGTGCAAGGAGAGATTAATTGCTTCTTTTTTGGGGGGGGTCCAAACCAACCCGTCATATCAGTCACAGTCGTGTGGCAGACCCTGTCACTGAAATGATGGGTTGGTTAAAGTGTGCATGTCCTGTTTATACAACATAAGGGTGGGTGGGAGGGCCCAAGGACAATTCCATCTTGCACCTCTTTTTTCTTTTCTTTTTCTTTGCATCATGTGCTGATTTGGGAGGGTTTTTTGGAAGGGACATCCTGCGTGACACTGCAGTGCCACTCCTAGATGGGCCCGGTGTTTGTGTCGGCCACTAGGGTCGCTAATCTTACTCACACAGTCAGCTACCTCATTGCGCCTCTTTTTTTCTTTGCGTCATGTGCTGTTTGGGGAGGGTTTTTTGGAAGGGACATCCTGCGTGACACTGCAGTGCCACTCCTAGATGGGCCCGGTGTTTGTGTCGGCCACTAGGGTCGCTAATCTTACTCACACAGTCAGCTACCTCATTGCGCCTCTTTTTTTCTTTGCGTCATGTGCTGTTTGGGGAGGGTTTTTTGGAAGGGACATCCTGCGTGACACTGCAGTGCCACTCCTAGATGGGCCCGGTGTTTGTGTCGGCCACTAGGGTCGCTAATCTTACTCACACAGCTACCTCATTGCGCCTCTTTTTTTCTTTGCGTCATGTGCTGTTTGGGGAGGGTTTTTTGGAAGGGACATCCTGCGTGACACTGCAGTGCCACTCCTAGATGGGCCCGGTGTTTGTGTCGGCCACTAGGGTCGCTAATCTTACTCACACAGTCAGCTACCTCATTGCGCCTCTTTTTTTCTTTGCGTCATGTGCTGTTTGGGGAGGGTTTTTTGGAAGGGCCATCCTGCGTGACACTGCAGTGCCACTCCTAGATGGGCCCGGTGTTTGTGTCGGCCACTAGGGTCGCTAATCTTACTCACACAGCTACCTCATTGCGCCTCTTTTTTTCTTTGCGTCATGTGCTGTTTGGGGAGGGTTTTTTGGAAGGGCCATCCTGCGTGACACTGCAGTGCCACTCCTAGATGGGCCCGGTGTTTGTGTCGGCCACTAGGGTCGCTAATCTTACTCACACAGCTACCTCATTGCGCCTCTTTTTTTCTTTGCGTCATGTGCTGTTTGGGGAGGGTTTTTTGGAAGGGACATCCTGCGTGACACTGCAGTGCCACTCCTAGATGGGCCCGGTGTTTGTGTCGGCCACTAGGGTCGCTTATCTTACTCACACAGCGACCTCGGTGCAAATTTTAGGACTAAAAATAATATTGTGAGGTGTGAGGTATTCAGAATAGACTGAAAATGAGTGTAAATTATGGTTTTTGAGGTTAATAATACTTTGGGATCAAAATGACCCCCAAATTCTATGATTTAAGCTGTTTTTTAGTGTTTTTGGAAAAAAACACCCGAATCCAAAACACACCCGAATCCGACAAAAAAAATTCGGTGAGGTTTTGCCAAAACGCGTTCGAACCCAAAACACGGCCGCGGAACCGAACCCAAAACCAAAACACAAAACCCGAAAAATTTCAGGCGCTCATCTCTAATAAGTCCAGTGATCCTGCCATATAATTACAGTGGTACTGGCGTATAAGTCCAGTGATCCTGACATATAATTACAGTGTTACTGGCGTATAAGTCCAGTGATCCTGCCGTATAATTACAGTGGTACTGGCGTATAAGTCCAGTGATCCTGCCGTATAATTAAAGTGGTACTGCCGTAAATGTCCAGTCCAGTGATACTGCCGTAATTGTCCAGTGATACTGCCGTATATGTCAAGCGGTACTGCCGTATAAATCCAGTGATCCTGCCGTATAATTACAGTGATCCTGCCGTGTATATATATATATATATGTATATAGCACAAGTTGGTGGGCGGCACTCCAAGGATTTGTAAAAAGATTACTAGTGATGAGCGGGTTCGGTTTCTCGGAAACCGAACCCCCCCGAACGTCACCCTTTTTACACGGGTCCAAGCCATACTCGGATTCTCCCGTATGGTTTGGTTAACCCGAGCGCGCCCGAACGTCATCATCCAGCTGTCGGATTCTCGCGAGATTCGGATTCTATATAAGCAGCCGCGCGTCGCCGCCATTTTCACACGTGCATTGAGATTGATAGGGAGAGGACGTGGCTGGCGTCCTCTCCGTTTATAATTGTAGAAGAGACAGTTGATTGCTTGTTTTATTACTAATTGTGGGGAGGATTGGGGAGCAGCTGTTAGGACTCGGAGTAGAGTGCAGAGTTTTGCTGATAGTGACCACCAGTTTTTTTGTATCCGTTCTCTGCCTGAAAAAAATGCTCCATACCATATCTGTGCTCAGTGTGCTGCATGATATATCTGTACTGAGTGCTCACACTGCTTAATTGTGGGGACTGGGGAGCAGCTATAGCAGGAGTACAGTGCACAGTTTTGCTGACAGTGACCACCAGTATACGTTTGTCTGCCTGAAAAACACTCCTGTGGTGGCTTTTTTTTATACTAGTTTAGCAGTTTGCTGACAGTGTCCACCAGGTCCATTATACTGTATATAGCAGTACGGTAGGCCACTGCTGTACCTACCTCTATGTCGTCACTCGTCATCCATAAGTATACTATCCATCCATCTACATTGTATACCTGTGGTGGCTTTTTTTCTTTATACTAGTTTAGCAGTTTGCTGACAGTGTCCACCAGGTCCATTTATTATACTGTATATAGCAGTACGGTAGGCCACTGCTGTACCTACCTCTGTGTCGACACTCGTCGTCCATAAGTATACTATCCATCCATCTACATTGTATACCTGTGATGGCTTTTTTTCTTTATACTAGTAGTACTAGTTTAGCAGTCTGCTGACAGTGTCCACCAGGTCCATTATACTGTATATAGCAGTACGGTAGGCCACTGCTGTACCTACTTCTGTGTCGTCAGTCACTCGTCATCCATTAATAATAATAAGTATACTATCCATCCATCTACATTGTATACCTGTGGTGGCTTTTTCTCTTTATACTAGTAGTACTAGTTTAGCAGTTTGCTGACAGTGTCCACCAGGTCCATTTATTATACTGTATATAGCAGTACGGTAGGCCACTGCTGTACCTACCTCTGTGTCGTCACTCGTCGTCCATAAGTATACTATCCATCCATCTACATTGTATACCTGTGGTGCCTTTTAGTTGTGCGCATTAAAATATGGAGAACAAAAATGTGGAGGTTAAAAAAATAGGGAAAGATCAAGATCCACTTCCACCTCATGCTGAAGCTGCTGCCACTAGTCATGGCCGAAACGATGAAATGCCATCAACGTCGTCTGCCAAGGCTGATGCCCAATGTCATAGTACAGTGCATGTAAAATCCAAAACATAAAAGATCAGTAAAATGACCCAAAAATCAAAATTAAAAGCGTCTGAGGAGAAGCGTAAACTTGCCAATATGCCATTTACGACACGGAGTGGCAAGGAACGTCTGAGGCCCTGGCCTATGTTCATGGCTAATGGTTCAGCTTCACATGAGGATGGAAGCACTCATCCTCTCGATAGAAAAAAGAAAAGACTTAAGCTGGCAAAAGCACAGCAAAGAACTGTGCGTTCTTCGAAATCACAAATCCCCAAGGAGAGTCCAATTGTGTCGGTTGCGATGCCTGACCTTCCCAACACTGGACGTGAAGAGCTTGCGCCTTCCACCATTTGCACGCCCCCTGCAAGTGCTGGAAGGAGCACCCGCAGTCCAGTTCCTGATAGTCAAATTGAAGATGTCACTGTTGAAGTACACCAGGATGAGGATATGGGTGTTGCTGGCGCTGGGGAGGAAATTGACAAGGAGGATTCTGATGGTGAGGTGGTTTGTTTAAGTCAGGCACCCGGGGAGACACCTGTTGTCCGTGGGACGAATATGGCCATTGACATGCCTGGTGAAAATACCAAAAAAATCAGCTCTTCGGTGTGGAAGTATTTCAACACAAATACAGACAACAGGTGTCAAGCCGTGTGTTGCCTTTGTCAAGCTGTAATAAGTAGAGGTAAGGACGTTAACCACCTCGGAACATCCTCCCTTATACGTCACCTGCAGCGCATTCATCAAAAGTCAATGACAAGTTCAAAAACTTTGGATGACAGCGGAAGCAGTCCACTGACCACTAAATCCCTTCCTCTTGTAACCAAGCTCCTGCAAACCACACCACCAACTCCCTCAGTGTCAATTTCCTCCTTACCCAGGAAAGCCAATAGTCCTGCAGGCCATGTCACTGGCAAGTCTGACGAGTCCTCTCCTGCCTGGGATGCCTCCGATGCATCCTTGAGTGTAACGCCTACTGCTGCTGGCGCTGCTGTTGTTGCTGCTGGGAGTCGATCGTCATCCCAGAGGGGAAGTCGGAAGACCACTTGTACTACTTCCAGTAAGCAATTGACTGTACAACAGTCCTTTGCGAGGAAGATGAAATATCACAGCAGTCACCCTGCTGCAAAGCGGATAACTGAGGCCTTGGCAGCCTGGGCAGTGAGAAACGTGGTTCCGGTATCCATCGTTAATTCAGAGCCAACTATAGACGTGATTGAGGTTCTGTGTCCCGGTACCAAATACCATCTAGGTTCCATTTCTCTAGGCAGGCGATGCCGAAAATGTACACAGACCTCAGAAAAAGACTCACCAGTGTCCTAAAAAATGCAGCTGTACCCAATGTCCACTTAACCACGGACATCTGGACAAGTGGAGCAGGGCAGACTCAGGACTATATGACTGTGACAGCCCACTGGGTAGATGTATTGCCTCCCGCTGCAAGAACAGCAGCGGCGGCACCAGTAGCAGCATCTCGCAAACGCCAACTCGTTCCTAGGCAGGCTACGCTTTGTATCACCGCTTTCCAGAATACGCACACAGCTGAAAACCTCTTACGGCAACTGAGGAAGATCATCGCAGAATGGCTTACCCCAATTGGACTCTCCTGGGGATTTGTGACATCGGACAACACCAGCAATATTGTGCGTGCATTACATCTTGGCAAATTCCTGAACGTCCCATGTTTTGCACATACCTTGAATTTGGTGGTGCAGAATTATTTAAAAAACGACAGGGGCGTGCAAGAGATGCTGTCGGTGGCCCGAAGAATTGTGGGCCACTTTTGGCATTCAGGCACCGCGTACAGAATACTGGAGCACCACCAAAAATACCTGAACCTGCCCTGCCATCATCTGAAGCAGGAGGTGGTAACGAGGTGGAATTCAACACTCTATATGCTTCAGAGGATGGAGGAGCAGCAAAAGGCCATTCAAGCCTATACATCTGGCCTCGATATAGGCAAAGGAGGTGGAATGCACCAGTCTCAAGCGCAGTGGAGAATGATTTCAACGTTGTGCAAGGTTCTGCAACCCTTTGAACTTGCCACACGGGAAGTCAGTTCAGACACTGCCAGCCTGAGTCAGGTCATTCCCCTCATCAGGCTTTTGCAGAAAAAGCTGGAGACATTAAAGGAGGAGCTAAAATAGAGCAATTCCGCTAGGCATGTGGGACTTGTGGATGGAGCCCTTAATTCGCTTAACCAGGATTCACGGGTGGTCAATCAGTTGAAATCAGAGCACTACATTTTGGCCACCGTGCTCGATCCTGTTACGATTCCTGTACTCCAGACTGGAGAAGATCTTATGGCAGAGATCTGAGTACAGGAATGAAATACAGGTTGTGGGAGCTGGAGAGCCTAGTAACCCCTGGCGCCCTAACTCCGTTGTCTCGCCCGTGTTATCAGAAATCCCCTGCGAGACTATGGTTGCTTGAGCCCATGGCAGCCGCGTTCGAAGGGCGGATTATGTCTGCCCAACCCCGATGCCCCCGCAGGTCTTAATGGGAGACAAGGGGAAGTCCGAGACAGGGTGATAACAAGGGGCCCTCTGACTAAGCAACTAAGCCAGGGGTTACAAGCTAACTAAACTAAATCAAAAGGTATGTGCGGACTAGCCGCCAGGGAAAAGGACAACCAAAGATCCACGGATCCGACACTCCTATCCGGCACCGCTGGACACCAGAGTGGATCTTGTGGAAGCGGAATCCTCCGCAAAGCTCCAGAACTCAAAATAAACACAATAATAAATAGTAGCGGACAAGCCGCAACACACGGCTGCGCCGCGACTCACGAACGCCACCAGATGTTAAAGGTGCTCGATCAGACTCCAGGAACAGATGGTAACTTCCGAGTACAGGATCACTGAGAACAGGAACAAACGAACAGACCGGGACTGGGAACTCTCTCTGCAGCAGAATCAGGCAAACAGGAAGCTATCACCGGCGTCTGTGAGGAGTCCTGGGAGTGCTTTTAACAGAGAGTCTTCCAATCAGCTGTTTGGAGGCTGATTGGATTAAATGCCATGCAGCTGACGAGCTGCATGGCCAGGGAAACAGATGAGTGATAATTACAACATGCCGTGCAGCTGCATGCTACACAGCCAGGAAACCAGTGATGATATAAACTTAGACCCAGCAACGGGGAACACGATCCGACAGTGGCGCCCCCGTTGCTAGGCGCCGGCCGCACTGACGAGCGGACCCTCGGCGCCTAACAGTACCCCCCCCTTGAGGAGGGGTCAAGGAACCCCTAAATCCGGGTTTCTGAGGAAATTCTTGAAAAAATGCCCTTTTGAGCCTTGGGGCATGAAGGTCCTCATCTAGGACCCACGACCTTTCCTCAGGACCATAACTTCTCCAATGCACCAAAAAATAAAGCCGACCCCGGGACAACTTGGAATCGAGAACCTTCTCAACCACGAACTCCTGCTGACCCTGTACATTAACTGGTGATCTCCCCTGAGGTTTTTTACGAGGAAATCTGCTAGATGAAACATATGGTTTGAGCAAAGAGCAATGGAAGGTATTTCCGATCCGTAACGTTTTTGGTAGCTGTAACCGGAAAGCAACTGGATTGACTTTTTTGATAATGAGAAATGGTCCAATAAATCTAGGACCCAATCTGGCTGAGGTTTGTCGAAGTTTGATATTGCGAGTCGACAGCCACACCCTGTCTCCTACTCTAAAAGTGCACGGCCGCCGGAACCTGTCCGAAAAATCTTTTTCCCTGAAAGCTGCTTTTCTGAGAGCTATGTGCACTTTTTTCCAAATAAGTTTAAGATGAGAGGTCAGGGCCAGAGAGGAGACAGAGGAATGTTGGAAAAATGAATTAGCTCTGGGGTGGAAACCAAAAACTGCAAAAAAATGGAGACACATTGGTGGAGGAATGACAGGCATTATTATAAGCAAACTCTGCCAATGGAAGAAACTCAGACCAGTCATTTTGGAGTTTGGCCGAGTACAAACGCAAATATTGTTTTAAGGATTGGTTCACTCGCTCAGTCTGTCCATTTGATTGTGGATGATAACCGGAGGTTAATGATAATTTCATTTTTAACGAAGCACAAAAAGACTTCCAAAACTGTGCAATGAATTGTGGACCCCTGTCAGAAACAATATCAGTGGGTAACCCATGGAGTCTGAAAACATGACGGAGGAACAAGACTGCCAATCCCTGGGCAGATGGCAATCGGGGAAGACCAATAAAATGAGCCATCTTACTAAAACGGTCCACTACCACCCATATGACTGTGCATCCAGCTGACAGAGGGAGATCCACCACAAAATCCATGGAGATATGCGACCATGGTCTAAGGGGAACATTCAATGGCATAAGTTGACCAATAGGCAAAGAACGGGGAACTTTATGCTGTGCACAGACCTGACACGAAACAACAAACTCTTTAATGTCTTTAGAAAGACCAGGCCACCACACTGAGCGGGATACCAATTCAAAAGTTTTAGCGACTCCCAGATGCCCTGCAACTTTGCTATCATGAAATTCCTCCAAAACAGTTGCTCTCAAAAACTCAGGAACAAAAAGACGGCCAGCAGGAGTATTTCCCGGAGCTTGATGTTGAAGCAGCTTCAATTGAGAAAAAACATCCTGTGTGAGACCTGCCTGAATGACTGAAGGCGGAAGTATGAGAGTAACCGGACTGTTGTCTTGAACGGGAAGAAAACTGCGTGAGAGGGCATCTGCCTTGGTATTCTTGGAACCAGGTCTGAAGGTGATAATGAATTTGAAACGAGTAAAAAATAAAGCCCAACGAGCCTGTCGGGCATTCAGTCGCTTAGCTGATTCAATGTATTGAAGATTTTTGTGATCCGTCAAAACAGAAATGGTATGGGTCGCTCCTTCAAGCCAATGTCTTCACTCCTCAAAAGCCCATTTAATAGCCAGCAACTCCCGATTACCAACATCGTAGTTGGATTCAGCAGATGAGAATTTCCTGGACATAAAGGCACAAGGATGTAACTCAAGGGAATCTGGATCCTTCTGAGAAAGGATAGCCCCTACACCAACCTCCGAGGCATCTACCTCAACGATGAAAGGCAATTCTGGGTTGGGATGTCTAAGGACAGGGGCTGAGACAAAGGCTTGTTTCAAGGCCTGAAAAGATACTTTAGCTTCACATGACCAATTGGTAGGATCTGCTCCCTTCTTAGTGAGTGCCACAATGGGAGCAACTATGTCAGAGAAAGAGTGAATAAACCTTCTATAGTAGTTTGCAAACCCTAAAAAGCGCTGAATTGCTTTTAAGTTGGTGGGTTGCGCCCAACTCAGGATGGCTTGGAGCTTCTTAGGTTCCATTCGGAATCCCCGAGGGGAAATAATGTACCCTAAAAAGGATACCTCCGTGACGTGAAATTCACACTTCTCCGGTTTGGCATACAAGTGATTTTCACGTAATTTCTTAAGTACCTGACGCACCTGGGTAACATGTTGTTCTATAGAGTCAGAATAAATCAAAATGTCGTCTAAATAGACCACAACGAATCTTCCCAGAAACTCACGGAGCACATCATTAATGAGATCCTGAAAGACTGCCGGAGCGTTAGATAGGCCGAATGGCATGACCAGATACTCATAGTGACCTGATTGAGTACTGAATGCCGTTTTCCACTCATCCCCTGATCTGATTCTAATGAGATTATATGCTCCTCTCAGGTCAATCTTAGAAAAAATAACAGCCGAACGTAGCTGATCAAAGAGGACAGAGATCAGAGGCAGAGGGTAAGTATTCTTTACTGAGATTTTATTCAGGGCTCGAAAGTCAATGCAGGGTCTGAGGGAACCATCCTTCTTCTCTACGAAGAAAAAACCTGCACTTAAAGGGGATTTAGATGGCCTGATAAACCCTTTCTCAAGACTTTCTTTCACATACTCATTCATGGCCACAGTTTCAGGACCAGACAATGCATATAACCTTCCTTTAGGCAACGTGGCACCAGGAATTAACTCAATGGTACAATCATAAGGCCTATGGGGAGGCAAAATATCCGCATTGCCCTTGGAAAACACATCCAAAAAATCTTGGTATTCTCCAGGAATATGTGCGGACCTGGCAGCAGCTACTCGGATAGGAAGTGTAATACATTCTTTATCACAGATGGTACTCCATTGTAGGATCTCCCCAGACTGCCAATCAATGATGGGATTATGAAAGGCCAGCCAAGGGTGACCCAGAACCACAGGAACTGCTGGACAATGGGTAAGAAAAAACTCAATCTTTTCAGAATGTAAAGCTCCCACCGAGAGCAAAACAGGAGGTGTACATAGAGAAATAACCCCATTGGATAAGGGACTCCCATCTAAACCATGCATGGTGATACACCTACTTAAGGTTAACTGAGGAATACCTAAGGCCTTGGCCCATGTTAAGTCCATAAAGTTTCCTGCAGCTCCACTGTCCACAAAAGCAGAGACCGAGGAACAGAGGCTGTCATAAGAAACTTTAGCAGGAACCAATAGTGAATTATTTGAGGAGATGAGCTGTAGACCAAAGTGAACCCCCTCACTATTCACTTGGTCAGGAAGTTTCCCGACTTGTTTGGGCAACTACGGGCAAAATGTCCCTTACCTCCGCAGTACAAACACAGACCAGAATTTTGCCTCCTGGTTCTTTCTTCCGGAGACAATTTGGAGAGACCAATCCGCATAGGCTCCTCCATGTCTACCGGAACGGAAGAAACACAGGGAAAAGAAACTACAGATGCCCCTTTCTCAGTCCTCCGCTCTCTGAGCCTACGATCTATTTTAATAGAGAGCTCCATGAGTTTATCAAGGTTCTCAGGAGCGGGATACTGAAGGAGGCTGTCTTTTATAGATTCAGATAAGCCGAGGCGAAACTGACTGCGCAGGGCAGGATCATTCCAGCCACAGTCGTTCGACCAACGGCGAAACTCTGTACAATAATTCTCTGCAGGATTCCTACCCTGTCTTAGAGCACGCAACTGACTTTCTGCGGATGCCTCTCTATCAGGGTCGTCATACAATAGCCCTAAAGATTTCAAAAAGGCGTCTACAGACGATAAGGCCGGATCGTCTGTCTTTAAACCAAAAGCCCAGGTCTGAGGATCCCCCTGAAGCAGAGAAATTATAATTCCAACCCGCTGAGCCTCCGTACCTGAGGAAACTGGTCTTAAACGAAAATACAGTTTACAAGACTCTTTAAAATTAAAAAACTGTTTTCTATCCCCAGAAAAACGGTCAGGCAGATGCATTTTTGGTTCAGGGATGACCCTCGGGGAAGTCCGTAACAGATCTTCCTGTGAGCTTACCCGGAGGGACAGATCCTGAACCATCTGGGTAAGTTCCTGAATCTGACTAACCAAAAACTGGCCAGGATTTGGCCCAACACCGGTGGGATTCATGAGGCCGACAAAATTCTCCCAACTGGATAAGTGAAAAAATTAACTCCTGTTGAAAATTTTTTCTTTTGTCTGGCCGGTGATAATGTTACGATTCCTGTACTCCAGACTGGAGAAGATCTTATGGCAGAGATCTGAGTACAGGAATGAAATACAGGTTGTGGGAGCTGGAGAGCCTAGTAACCCCTGGCGCCCTAACTCCGTTGTCTCGCCCGTGTTATCAGAAATCCCCTGCGAGACTATGGTTGCTTGAGCCCATGGCAGCCGCGTTCGAAGGGCGGATTATGTCTGCCCAACCCCGATGCCCCCGCAGGTCTTAATGGGAGACAAGGGGAAGTCCGAGACAGGGTGATAACAAGGGGCCCTCTGACTAAGCAACCAAGCCAGGGGTTACAAGCTAACTAAACTAAATCAAAAGGTATGTGCGGACTAGCCGCCAGGGAAAAGGACAACCAAAGATCCACGGATCCGACACTCCTATCCGGCACCGCTGGACACCAGAGTGGATCTTGTGGAAGCGGAATCCTCCGCAAAGCTCCAGAACTCAAAATAAACACAATAATAAATAGTAGCGGACAAGCCGCAACACACGGCTGCGCCGCGACTCACGAACGCCACCAGATGTTAAAGGTGCTCGATCAGACTCCAGGAACAGATGGTAACTTCCGAGTACAGGATCACTGAGAACAGGAACAAACGAACAGACCGGGACTGGGAACTCTCTCTGCAGCAGAATCAGGCAAACAGGAAGCTATCACCGGCGTCTGTGAGGAGTCCTGGGAGTGCTTTTAACAGAGAGTCTTCCAATCAGCTGTTTGGAGGCTGATTGGATTAAATGCCATGCAGCTGACGAGCTGCATGGCCAGGGAAACAGATGAGTGATAATTACAACATGCCGTGCAGCTGCATGCTACACAGCCAGGAAACCAGTGATGATATAAACTTAGACCCAGCAACGGGGAACACGATCCGACAGTGGCGCCCCCGTTGCTAGGCGCCGGCCGCACTGACGAGCGGACCCTCGGCGCCTAACAGATCCTACATTTAAAACCTACGTTGTATCTCTCTTTCCGGAAGACACAAGTCTGCAGGGGTTCAAAGACCTGCTGGTGAGAAAATTGTCAAGTCAAGCGGAACGTGACCCGTCAACAGCTCCTCCTTCACATTCTCCCGCAACTGGGGGTGCGAGGAAAAGGCTAAGAATTCCGAGCCCACCCGCTGGCGGTGATGCAGGGCAGTCTGGAGCGAGTGCTGACATCTGGTCCGGACTGAAGGACCTGCCAACGATTACTGACTTGTCGTCTACTGTCACTGCATATGATTCTGTCACCATTGAAAGAATGGTGGAGGATTATATGAGTGACCGCATCCAAGTAGGCACGCCAGACAGTCCGTACGTATACTGGCAGGAAAAAGAGGCAATTTGGAGGCCCTAGCACAAACTTCCTTTATTCTACCTAAGTTGCCCTCCCTCCAGTGTGTACTCCGAAAGAGTGTTTAGTGCAGCCGCTCACCTTGTCAGCAATCGGCGTACGAGGTTACTTCCAGAAAATGTGGAGAAGATGATGTTCATTAAAATGAATTATAATCAATTCCTCCGTGGAGACATTCACCAGCAGCAATTGCCTCCAGAAAGTACACGGGGACCTGAGATGGTGGATTCCAGTGGGGACGAATTAATAATCTGTGAGGAGGGGGATGTACACAGTGAAAGGGGTGATGAATCGGAGGATGAGGAGGAGGTGGACATCTTGCCTCTGTAGAGCCAGTTTGTGCAAGGAGAGATTGATTGCTTCTTTTTTGGTGGGGGCCCAAACCAACCAGTCATTTCAGTCACAGTCATGTGGCAGACCCTGTCACTGAAATGATGGGTTCGTTAAAGTGTGCATGTCCTGTTTATACAACATAAGGGTGGGTGGGAGGGCCCAAGGACAATTCCATCTTGCACCTCTTTTTTCTTTAATTTTTCTTTTCATCATGTGCTGTTTGGAAAGTATTTTTTTGAAGGGCAATCCTGCGTGACACTGCAGTGCCACTCCTAGATGGGCCAGGTGTTTGTGTCGGCCACTAGGGTCGCTTAGCTTAGTCACACAGCTACCTCATTGCGCCTCTTTTTTTTTTTTGCGTCATGTGCTGTTTGGGGAGTATTTTTTTGAAGGGCCATCCTGCGTGACACTGCAGTGCCACTCCTAGATGGGCCAGGTGTTTGTGTCGGCCACTAGGGTCGCTTAGCTTAGTCACACAGCTACCTCATTGCGCCTCTTTTTTTATTTGCGTCATGTGCTGTTTGGGGAGTATTTTTTTGAAGGGCCATTCTGCGTGACACTGCAGTGCCACTCCTAGATGGGCCAGATGTTTGTGTCGGCCACTAGGGTCGCTTATCTTAGTCACACTGCTACCTCATTGCGCCTCTTTTTTTCTTTGCGTCATGTGCTGTTTGTTGAGTATTTTTTTGAAGGGCCATCCTGCGTGACACTGCAGTGCCACTCCTAGATGGGCCAGATGTTTGTGTCGGCCACTTGGGTCGCTTAGCTTAGTCACACAGCTACCTCATTGCGCCTCTTTTTTTCTTTGCATCATGTGCTGTTTGGGGAGTATTTTTTTGAAGGGCCATCCTGCGTGACACTGCAGTGCCACTCCTAGATGGGCCAGGTGTTTGTGTTGGCCACTAGGGTCGCTTAGCTTAGTCACACAGCTACCTCATTGCGCCTCTTTTTTTCTTTGCGTCATGTGCTGTTTGGGGAGTATTTTTTTGAAGGGCCATCCTGCGTGACACTGCAGTGCCACTCCTAGATGGGCCAGATGTTTATGTCGGCCACTTGGGTCGCTTATCTTAGTCACACAGCTACCTCAGTGCTCCTCTTTTTTTCTTTGCGTCATGTGCTGTTTGGGGAGTATTTTTTTGAAGGGCCATCCTGCGTGACACTGCAGTGCCACTCATAGATGGGCCAGGTGTTTGTGTCGGCCACTAGGGTCGCTTAGCTTAGTCACACAGCTACCTCATTGCGCCTCTTTTTTTCTTTGCGTCATGTGCTGTTTGGGGAGTATTTTTTTGAAGGGCCATCCTGCGTGACACTGCAGTGCCACTCCTAGATGGGCCAGGTGTTTGTGTCGGCCACTTGTGTCGCTTAGCTTAGTCACACAGCGACCTTGGTGCGCTTCTTTTTTTCTTTGCATCATGTGCTGTTTGGGGAGTATTTTTTTGAAGTGCCATCCTGTCTGACACTGCAGTGCCACTCCTAGATGGGCCAGGTGTTTGTGTCGGCCACTTGGGTCGCTTAGCTAAGTCACACAGCTACCTCATTGCGCCTCTTTTTTTCTTTGCATCATGTGCTGTTTGGGGACAATTTTTTTGAAGGGCCATCCTGTCTGACACTGCAGTGCCACTCCTAGATGGGCCAGGTGTATGTGTCGGCCACTTGGGTCGCTTAGCTTAGTCACACAGCGACCTTGGTGCGCCTCTTTTTTTCTTTGCATCATGTACTGTTTGGGGAGTTTTTTTTTTAAGTGCCATCCTGTCTGACACTGCAGTGCCACTCCTAGATGGGCCAGGTGTTTGTGTCGGCCACTTGGGTCGCTTAGCTTAGTCACACAGCTAGCTCATTGCGCCTCTTTTTTTCTTTGCATCATGTGCTGTTTGGGGACAATTTTTTTGATGGGCCATCCTGTCTGACACTGCAGTGCCACTCCTAGATGGGCCAGGTGTTTGTGTTGGCCACTTGGGTCGCTTAGCTTAGCCATCCAGCGACCTCGGTGCAAATTTTAAGACTAAAAATAATATTGTGAGATGTGAGGTGTTCAGAATAGACTGAAAATGAGTGGAAATTATGGTTATTGAGGTTAATAATACTATGGGATCAAAATGACCCCCAAATTCTATGATTTAAGCTGTTTTTGAGGGTTTTTTTAAAAAAACACCCGAATCCAAAACACACCCGAATCCGACAAAAAAGCTTCACAAGCTTTTTCAATCAACGTTTCAGCCGCTTTTATTTGTGCCTTTCGTCAGGAAACAAACAATGTACAAAACCACATACCTTTATACCACCAGAGCATGAGAAATCCCTCTTGCCGCTCCCGCATTTCCGGCACCAGCGTAATTACGTCATACGCCCGTCTCCGTCCCGACGGTAACCATAGGAACCGTAGGCGGGACTGTATCCACAGCAACCAGGGTAACAAACCCCCGGACCAACTGGCCCCTCAGGTTTGCGCTTCCTTGAAATGCCTGTCCACAGGCTGGTCGATATCTTTGCCTTCCAAGGCATGTCTTATAGCTGATCTGTGTTGCGCCGGAGACAGGAGTTTTGCATGTGTATGTAGTGGTGTCTTTCTATCTAAATCACCTCTTGGTTCTCCATGATTCCTTAGCTAGCGCAAACCTGAAGGGCCAGTTGGTCCGGGGGTTTGTTACCCCTGTTGCAGTCCCGCCCACGGTTCCTATGGTTACCGTCGGGATGGAGACGGGCGTATGACGTCATTGCGCTGGTGCCAGAAACGCGGGAGCGGCAAGAGGGATTTCTCACGCTCTGGTGGTATAAAGGTATGTGGTTTTGTACATTGCTTGTTTCCTGACGAAAGGCACAAATAAAAGCGGCTGAAACGTTGATTGAAAAAGCTTGTGAAGCTGTGTAATCTTTTTACAAATCCTTGGAGTGCCGCCCACCAACTTGTGCTGTCTGCTGGGCTCTGTAGTGCCACGGGAGGGCACCCAGGTATTTATGCTGTGCTGTTGGAGTGCCGGTCATATTTGTATGTATATATATATATCCTATGTAACAGCTGTCACACGCCAAGGGCAGCGGCCGCCGTGCTTACCCCTGCTTGCCCGCTGGTCCTCCTGGGGGTCTACGCCTCCGGTGGTCACCAGGTCCCGGCGTCTGGCTGGCGCTGCTCCCGACGGTTCCCCGGAGAGTGGGCGCCGCCATTGCACCTGACTATCACGTGGGTGGTGGGCAGGTGACGTCACTGGCTCCCCTCCACCAATCAGAGGAAGGCGGGGAATTCAAAAGTGGATGCTGGATAGAGCCCGGCGCCTGAGTATCGTATCTTCTTAGAAGTGAACTTCAGTGCTCCTTTGTGCAGTGTGGCTCTCTGCTGTTTGAGTGTTTCCAGCATTCAGAGTGTCCCTCTGCCTCACAGTCTCCAGTGCTTCCAGCATTCAGCGTGTTCCTCTTCCTCACAGTCTCCAGTGCTTCCAGCATTCAGCATGTCCTTCTCCCCTAGTCTACAGTGCTTCCGACATCCAGTGTGTCTCTCCGCTGTACAAACTCCAGTGCACTCAGTGTGCTTCAGCATCGCTCACAAGTTTCTCACCACTCAGTGTGCTTCAGCATCGCTCACAAGTTTCTCACCACTCAGTGTGATTCAGCATCGCTCACAAGATTTTCACCACTGAGTGTGCTTCAGCATCGCTCACAAGTTTCTCACCACTCAATGTGCTTCAGCATCGCTCACAAGTTTATCACCACTCAGTGTGCTTCAGCATCGCTCACAAGTTTCTCACCACTCAGTGTGCTTCAGCATCGCTCACAAGTTTCTCGCCACTCAGTGTGCTTCAGCATCGCTCACAAGTTCTCACCACTCCGAGTGCTTCAGCATTTGCCCGCAAGTCTTCCATCATTCAGTGCGTTCCAGCATTGCTCTCAACTCCCCTTCAATAGGTGATTCTTCAGCATCGTTCTCGAACTCCAGTTGTCGTTTTGGTCCTGCATGAGGAAGACCTATATCCGGCCGTCCCTACTCCGGCCCAGCTGCGGTTCCTCTTCCAGACCATTGGAAGAACCCCTGAGTTCTCAACTCTCTCAACCTAGGTCAGTGACAGTATACTCAGGCCACATGGACCCGGGGGATCGGAACACATAGTCAAGCGCCATCCAAAATTTGGCTTCCAGAGTTCAGAGTCAAGAGGCGGCACAGGGCCAAGTGATGCAGTATCTCCAGGAATTGTCCGGCCGTCTGGATCAAATTCAAGCATCTCTGGCTTCAGTTGTTCCGGCTCCTGTTCCTGTACCCGCTCCGGTAGCCGTTTCCAGTAATGTCCTACCCTCGGCTGGAATTAGGTCACGTCTTCAGCTTCCTACTCTCTCCCGCTATAATGGGAATCCAAAGAATTGCCGCGGTTTTCTAAACCAGTGCGAGGTGCACTTTGAACTTCTTTCACACAATTTTGCCACAGATCGGTCTAAAGTGGCTTATATTATTTCCTTGCTAGAAGGTTCAGCGTTGGATTGGGTGTCTCCGTTATGGGAACGATCGGATCCATTGGTTTCCAATTACACCAATTTCATCGCGTCCTTCCGAAGAATCTTCGACGAGCCTGGCAGGGCGACCGCCGCTTCCTCTGATTTGCTTCGTGTTCATCAGGGCTCCCGTTATGTGGGTCAGTACGTTGTTCATTTCCAGACCATTGCCTCAGAACTACGCTGGAATAATGATGCTCTCAGGGCCGCCTTCTGGAACGGGCTCTCTGACCGTCTGAAGGACGAGCTGGTCACTAGGGATCTGCCGGATCCACTAGAAGAGTTTATCTCACTCTGAGTCAAGGTGGACCTCTGCATGCAGTAGTGTGGTGATGAACGTAGTCGGTCAGATCGGTCCAGGTTTCGGCTTCCTCCTCCTAAGCAAGCGGCTGTACCGTGTCCGGATGAACCCATGCAAATTAACTGATCTCGATTGTCTCCGGATGAACGACAGCGCCGTTGTGAGGGTAAACTTTGCCTTAACTGTGGAGCTGCAGATCACTTTATCAAGTTCTCTAAATCCCATCCGATAAACGGGCAGGCACAGCTTGTTCTGGAGGAGTCAAGTTGGGAGTCACGACCAAATGTTCTCCGACTGTGGATTGTCTTCTCTCCGTGTCTCTGTTTTCTGAGTCAGTTGCCAAACCTCTTAATGCCCTACTGGACTCTGGGGCTGCAGGGAATTTTGTTTCTCTTTCTCGTGTTCAGAGGCTGGGTTTAAAGCTGCAGCCTATCAAACAACCTATTATGTTGTCTGCTATCAACGGTACCAAAATAACCAATGGTCTTATTACAAGTCGCACAAAGCCCATCAAGCTACAGGTCGGAGCTCTACATCAAGAGCGTTTGGAGTTCCTAGTGATTCCGGAGATGCCCCACGATCTTGTCCTGGGGTTGCCTTGGCTCAAAACTCGAAACCCTCACATCAACTGGAAGTCGTCGCAAGTATTGTCCTGGAGTTCGTTTTGTCACTCTATTTGCATCACACCCATTTATCCGCTCCGTGCATCTTCCAAGTCGGATGAAGAACTAATTCCGGAGACCTATCAGGAGTTTGCAGATGTCTACTCTGAACAGGATGCTGATCAGTTACCCCCCCATAGACCCTGGGACTGTCCCATTGAGCATATCCCAGGGAAGATGCCACCCCGGGGTCGCACGTATCCCTTATCACTACCTGAGACCCAGGCTATGTCGGAATATATTAAGTCTGATCTTCTTAAAGGGTTCATCCATCCCTCTACCTCCCCGGCTGAAGTGGGTTTCTTCTTCGTGAAGAAGAAGGATGGGGAGTTAAGACCATGTATCGATTATCGTAGCTTAAACGATATCACCATTAAGAATAAATTTCTCATGCCACTAATCACGGAGCTATTTGATAGGGTTCGTGGAGCCCATGTTTTTACGAAGCTCAACTTGAGAGGAGCCTATAATCTTATATGCATCCGACAGGGGGACGAATGGAAGACTGCCTTCAATACCAGGAACGGGCATTACAAATATCTGGTAATGCTGTTCGGCCTCAGTAATGCTCCTGCCGTTTTTCAGGGATTCGTAATCGAAATCTTCAGAGATACAGTATGTTATACCAAAGTGTAGTGGTGTATTTGGAGGACATTCTGATATTTTCCAAGAATCTTGCGGAGCACAGAGTACAGGTCAAAGAGGTACTTTTCCGTCTACAAAGGAATCGTCTCTACAGCAAAATTTTCAAATGTACTTTTGAGGTCCCTCAATTCCATTTCTCGGTTATGTTATCTCAGGTACGGAGCTTCGCATGGATCCGGAAAAACTCATGGCCATTTGGGATTGCCCTCAGCCTCTCTCTCTGAAAGCAGTACAAAGATTCCTGGGCTTTGCAAATTACTACAGAAAATTCATTAAGGGATTCTCCACCATTGTTGCACCTATTACTGGATTGACAAAAAAGGGGTCCGATCCAAGTCTGTGGTCTTCCGAAGCCATAGTAGCATTTGCACGGTTGAAATCAGCTTTTATGTCAGCTGCGGTACTCCAACAGCCAAATTTCACAGAACCATTCTTCTTGGAAGTCGATGCCTCCTCAGTCAGCATCGGAGCCATTCTTTCGCAGTACTCTTCTGATGGGAAGTTGCATCCATGTGGTTTCCATTCTCGTAAGTTCTCCTCTGCTTAACGGAACTACACTATTGGAGATCAGGAACTTTTGGCAATAAAATCTGCCTTAGAAGAATGGAGATTTTTATTGGAAGGTGCTAAACATCTAATTAGTATTTACACCGATCACAAGAACTTCTTGTATATCAAAACTGCCCGATGCCTAAACCCCCGTCAAGCTAGATGGGCGCTCTTCTTCACTCGGTTCTCGTTTGTTATTAAGTACCGGGCTGGGACTCTCAATGCCAAAGCTGATGCTCTGTCCCGTTCTCTAACGGTCTCAGATGAAGAGAATTCCCTTGAGAAGAGTTTGATTCTCACTCCAGTTTCCATTTCCGCAGCTCCTACTTCTCTAGGTCCTCCTCCTGCGTGAATGTCTGTACCAGTTGAATTTCGACCAAAGATAATGCAGTGGGCCCATATCTTTAAGTTCTCTGGTCACCCGGGAGCTCAGAAAATGTTCGAATTTCTACGAAGGTCATATTGGTAGAACACCATGAGGAGGGATATACAAGATTATGTTAACTCTTGTCCTCAGTGTGCCCAGCACAAAACTCCTCGTTTGCCTCCTGCTGGTTTGCTTCATCCACTGTCCATTCCTAGGAAACCTTGGACCCATATTTCTATGGACTTCATTACTGAGTTACCCCTCTCCAAGGGTTGCAATACCATCTGAGTGATTATTGACCGCTTTTCAAAAATGGCACACTTTGTTCCGTTGACAGGTCTACCAACAGCTCCCAAGTTGACTCTACTATTTATCCGAGAACACTTTCACTTGCATGGGTTACCTCAGGAAGTAGTCTCTGATCGAGGGGTACAGTTCACTGCAAGGTTTTGGAGGGCTCACTGCTCAGCTTTACAAATAAAACTCAAGTTCTCATCTGCTTATCATCCACAAACCAATGGTCTAACCAAACGAGTCAACCAGGATTTAGAGACATTTCTCCGCATTTATCTCTCTGCTTCACAGTACGACTGGGTGGAGCTGTTACCCTGGGCTGAGTTTGCCCATAACCATCTGTATCACTCTTCCACTGGTGAGTCACCATTCTATATCAATTATGGATTCCATCCATGAATTCCAGAGTTACCACTACTTCCTTCAGAGGATGTTCCTGCTGTTACTTCCACTCTTCGGCACTTCAGTCAAATCTGGAGTAAGGTTCATGCTAATCTCAGGAAAATCTCCATTCGATACAAGTTCTTTGCAGACAAAAGACGACAAGCGGCTCCTTAATACAAGGTTGGCGACAGGGTATGGCTCTCCACCCGCAACCTCCGTCTAAAAGTGCCCGCTATGAAATTTGCTCCAAGGTTCATCGGGCCTTACCCAGTTTTGGAAGTCCTTAAATCGTTTCCAGTCAGAATCCCCTAGTCCAGTCTCAGTGGAGACCGAAGTTGGAACAGAATTTGAGAGCAAAACGATTCTCGACTCTCGTTTCTACCACAAGAATCTTCAATACCTAGTGACTATGGTCCTGAGGAAAGAGTAAGGTAAAAGCTTCCGAAGTCACTGCTCCTCGACTAGTTCGGATCTTCCATTCCAAACATCCAACAAAGCCCGGGAAGTGCTTGGAGGAGGGGGTACTGTCACATGCCAGGGGCAGCGGCTGCCACGCTTACCCCTGTGTGCCCGCTCGTCCTCCTGGCGGTCCCCGCCTCCGGTGGTCGCCGGGTCCCGGTGTCTGCCTGGCGCTGCTCCCGGCGGTTCCCCGGAGTGTCGGCACCGCCATTGCACACGGCTATCACGTGGGTGGTGGGCGGGTGACGTCACTGGCTCCCCTCCACCAATCAGAGGAAGTCGGGGAATTCAAAGGTGGACGCCGGATAGAGCCCGGCCCCTGAGTATCGTCTCTTCTTATAAGTGAACTTCAGTGCTCCTTTGTGCAGTGTGGCTCTCTGCTGATTGAGCTCCAGTGCTTCCAGCATTCAGCGTGTCCCTCTGTTTCACAGTCGCCAGTGCTTTCAGCATTCAGCGTGTCCCTCTGCCTCACAGCCTCCAGTGCTTCCAGCATTCAGCGTGTTCCTCTGCCTCACAGTCTCCAGTGCTTCCAGCATTCAGCGTGTCCTTCTCCCCTACAGTCTACAGTACTTCCGACATCCAGTGTGTCTCTCCGCTGTACAAACTCCAGTGCACTCAGTGTGCTTCAGCATCGCTCACAAGTTTCTCACCACTCAGTGTGTTTTAGCATCGCTGACAAGTTTCTTACCACTCAGTGTGCTTCAGCATCGCTGACAAGTTTATCACCACTCAGTGTGCTTCAGCATCGCTCACAAGTTTATCACCACTCCGTGTGCTTCAGCATCGCTCACAAGTTTCTCACCACTCAGTGTGCCGCTTACATGTTTCTCAACACTCAGTGTGCTTCAGCATCGCTCACAAGTTTTTCACCACTCAGTGTGCTTCAGCATCGCTCACAAGTTTCTCACCACTCAGTGTGCTTCAGCATTGCTCACAAGTTCTCACCACTCAGTGTGCTTCAGCATTGCTCACAAGTTCTCACCACTCCGAGTTCTTCAGCATTTGCCCGCAAGTCTTCCATCATTCAGTGCGTTCCAGCATTGCTCTCAACTCCCCTTCAATAGGTGATTCTTCAGCATCGTTCTCGAACTCCAGTTGTCGTTTTGGTCCTGCATGAGGAAGACCTATATCCGGCCGTCCCTACTCCGGCCCAGCTGCGGTTCCTCTTCCCGACCATCGGAAGAACCCCCGAGTTCTCAACTCTCTCAACCCAGGTCAGTGACAATAGCCCTGTGACTCTGTGCTTGGACCTCTAATGCTGGGCGTGGCTAGGAGCTCTCATTGGGTTAGCAGCAGGTCTATCACACCCAGTACACAGCTGATTGGGCGAGAAACGCCCTCCCACACAGGTTACATCCAATGGGAGGCTCTGCCCTTTGCCTGCTGTGTTTTCACAGAGCAGGATTAGCAATGGGACTGATGGAGCTGCAGCTCCAGCCCCACACCCCAAAATAGTCCCCCTGCATCTGCAGCATCATACCCTCCAACACTTTACACATAAACACTGATACACATCCGAAAAGGGGGCATGGCCACAGGTACAGCGCCATGGCCACGCCCCCTTTCCTATACTTTCAATGGAAGCTTGGAGAGCCAAAAATCGGTACAGACCATAAAAAAATCTCCTGTACCTGCCAAAAAGGTGCAGCTGGAGGGTATGCCACTGCATCTGCAGCAAGTCTCTGCACTGTAGATAGGGGAAAACAATCCTTTTACTGCAGCGTCCTATGTCCTGCTGCCAGTCCGCCTGCCCCCTCCGCCATCAACAATCCCCACTCCCTAGCCGCAGCGCAGGTGGAACAAAAGCTGCTGCGGCCACCGGCATAGATGTGTATGAAAGCGGCACAGCGGAAGGCTTTCATAGCCCTCCCTGCGCCGCATACTCTCTGAGCCCCGGAGCCTCCTCTGCGCGTGATGTCACAGAAGTGCCTCCCCACCACAGCCGCGCCCAGATCCCCAGAGGCCCTGACTCCGCAACACAGCACCTGGGCTGCCGGCCTGGAAGCCCCAAGATCAGAGCCGGCCCTAACCAATATGATGCCCTTGCCAAGATTTTGGCTGGTGCCCCCTAGCACCACCGCTGGTTCTGCCTCTGACCTTGCACCTCTTCCCCAGCACCATCACCCCTCACCCATAGCAGTCCTTGTACCCATTATATTTTAAATAGGAACAGTTCGTACATTTGGCGCACAGCCCAAAAAGGGGCATCTTCTTGCTGGCAAGGGGCATGGCCACACAATAGTAACCCCAATTCCAATTACGCCACACAGTACTGCAACTTTATTCACATTTTATCTTGCGATAGTGTCCATAATTCATATTACATCCCACAGTAGTATCACTTTACCTTATAAACGTTACTCCTCACAGTAGAGCCCCTTATTCACATTACATCACACTGAATTGCTCCTTATTCACAATGCACCACACCCTATTGCTCTTTATTCACATTAGACGACACAGTAGTGCCCTTTCTATATGCAACGCCACATAGTAGAGCACCTTATACACATAATGCCACACATTAGTAATGCATTTATACACAATTCCACACAGTAATGCCCCTTACACATATGAGACACATTAATGTCCTTATAAACATAATGCACCTTACACATTATAACAACCTTTATTAATGCCCTCTTTCACACAATGTCCCTTACACATATGCCGCACATTATTAATGCCCTAATACACATAATAACACACATAGTGCCCCTACACATTTGCTGCACATTATTAGTGCCCCTATACACATAATGACACACATACAGTAGTACCCTGTTACACATATGCCTCACATTATTAATGCCCTTATACACATAATGACATACATAGTGCCCCTACACATTTGCTGCACATTATTAGTGCCCCTATACACATAATGACACACATACAGTAGTACCCTGTTACACATATGCCGCACATTATTAATGCCCTTATACACATAATGACACACATAGTGCCCCTTACACATATGTTGCACATTATTAATGCATTTTTACATGACACACATAATGCTCCTTACACATATTCTGAACACTACTGCACAACCAACCCACTCACATGCACACAGCACTCACACTTCCACTAACACTGTGACCTCTGCCTCTGCTTGGATACAAATGTGTCCTCACAAATCTTGCATCAATGCTAACGTTGTGCACCTTTTTTTTATGAAAATGCATCTTATTTGCATTGCTATGTGGCTAGGATGCACAAGCAGCTTCTGCTGATTAAACGGATATGCAGCATGCCTATATACTGTGTGAGACTGTGGCTGTTTCTGCATATGAAATGCTACATACAGAATATAGGCATGCCGCATATCATTTTAATCAGCAGAAGCTGCTGATGCCCCTAGGCATATCAAATGCCCTAGGCAATTGCCTAAATTGCCTATACCTATGGCCGGCTCTTCCCAAGATGGCTAATGTAACGGATAGAGTGGGTGATATCACGGAGGGTAATGTCTGGACACTGAATCAATGTAAAAGGTGACAGTGCTGTGCAGTGCAGTGGGTGTGCAGTCAGGGCGGGTGCTAGGGTGTTACGCCCCCTGCAAACTATAAATTTGCACCCTTGCATACTTTACAAATGAACAGCGCACCCAGCTACCCCTGTAGTAGAGACTTACACCATACCTCCCAACTGTCCTGAGTTTCGCGGGACAGTCCCGTTTTTTGGGGACTGTCCCGCTGTCCCACCCGTGGGCCACAGTGTCCCGCGGTGGGGGGGGGGGGGGGGGCAGTTGGGAGGCTCTGTCTGTCGCTGCCCTGCTTAGCAGAGCAGCGGTGAATAGACGCGTTGCGCATGTGCACAGCGTTTATTCAGTGCAGACAGGGGGAGAGGGGGCATGCCAGCGGCTCACAGAGCGCTGGGCATGACCCCTCAGTGACGAAAATGGGGGCGTGGCTTGCGATTGCGGGTCGTCCCGCGAAGACACGCCCCCTTTTCATAGGCCACGCTCCCTTTCGGGAGCGGGCACGACTTCGCCGCACGTGTGTCCCTCTTTGAAAGCAGCCAAAGTTGGGAGGTATGCTTACACATGTAACGCCCCCTGAACCATTGGTGCTTACAAATGTCATGCCCCCCTGTACCAGTGACGCTTACACAAGTTACACCCCCTGTAGCAGTGACGCTTACACACGTAACGCCTCCTGTACTGGTGACGCTTACACACGTAACGCTCCCTGTACCAGTGACACTTACACACGTAACGCCCCCTGTACCAGTGACACTTACACACGTAACGCCCCCTGTTGCAGTGAAGCTTACACACGTAACGTCCCCTGTATCACTGCCACTTAAACACGTAACACCCTCTGTACCAGCGCCGCTTACACACGTAACGCCCCCCCTGTACCAGTGACGCTTACACACGTAACGCCCCCCCTGTACCAGTGATGCTTACACACGTAATGCCCCGCTGTACCAGTGCCGCTTACACACGTAATGCCCCCTGTAGCAGTGATGCTTACACACGTAACGCACCCTGTACCAGTGATGCTTATACACGTAACGCCCCTGTACCAGTAAAACTTACTCACGTAACGCCCCCTATACCAGTTTCACTTAGATACGTAACGCCCCCTGAAGCAGTGATGCTTACACACGTAACGCCCCCTGTAGCAGTGACGCTAACACACGTAATGCCCCCTGTAGCAGTGACACTTACACACGTAATTCCCCCTGTAACAGTGATGCTTACACACGTAACGCCCCCTGTACCAGTGACGCTTACACACGTAATGCCCCCTGTGGCAGTGACGCTTAAACACGTAACTCCCCCCTGTACCAGTGACGCTTACACACGTAGCACCCCCTCTACAGTTTCGCTTACACACGTAACGCTCCCTGTACCAGTGATTATTACACACGTAACGCCCCCTGTAGCAGTGATGCTTACACACGTAACGTCCCCTGTAGCAGTGATACTTACACACGTAACGCCCCCCTGTACCAGTGACGCTTACACACGTAATGCCCCGCTCTACCAGTGCCACTTAGACACGTAACACCCTCTGTACTAGTGCCGCTTACACACGTAACGCCCCCCCTGTACCAGTGACACTTACACACGTAACGCCCCCCCCTGTACCAGTGCCACTTACACACGTAACGCCCCCTGTAGCAGTGATGCTTACACACGTAACGCCCCCTGTACCAGTGACGCTTACACACGTAATTCCCCCTGTACCAGTGACGCTTACACACGTAACGCCCCCTGTACCAGTAACACTTACACACGTAACGCCCCCTGTACCAGTTTCATTTCACTTAGACACGTAACGCCCCCTGTAGCAGTGATGCTTACACACGTAACGCCCCCTGTACCAGTGACGCTTACACACGTAACGCCCCCTGTACCAGTAACACTTACACACGTAACGCCCCCTGTACCAGTTTAATTTCACTTAGACACGTAACGCCCCCTGTAGCAGTGATGCTTACACACGTAACGCCCCCTGTACCAGTGACGCTTACACATGTAATACACCCTGTAGCAGTGATGCTTACACACGTAATGCCCCCCGTAGCAGTGACACTTACACATGTAATTCCCCCTGTAGCCGTGACACTTACACACGTAGCACCCCCTGTACCAGTGACACTTACCCACGTGTAACGCCCCCTGTACCAGTGACGCTTACACACGTAATGCCCCCTGTAGCAGTGCCGCTTAGACACGTAACGCCCCCCTGTACCAGTGCCGCATACACACGTAACGACCCCTGTACCAGTGCCGCTTACACCCCCTGTACCAGTGACGCTTACACACGTAACGCCCCCTGTACCAGTGACGCTTACACATGTAGCACCCCCTCTACCAGTTTCGCTTACACATGTAACACTCCCTGTAGCAGTGCTGCTTACACACGTAATGCCCCCTGTACCAGTGCCGCTTACACACGTAACGACCCCTGTACCAGTGCCGCTTACACCCCCTGTACCAGTGACGCTTACACACGTAACGCCCCCTGTACCAGTGACGCTTACACATGTAGCACCCCCTCTACCAGTGCCGCTTACACAAGTAACGCCCCCTGTACCAGTGCTGCTTACACACGTAACGCCCCCTGTACCAGTGCCGCTTACACACCTAACGCCCCCTGTACCAGTGCCGCTTACACACGTAACGCCCCCTGTACCAGTGCCGCTTACACACGTAACGCCCCCCCTGTACCAGTGACGCTTACACACGCAACACCCCCTGAACCAGTGACGCTTACACACATAACGCCCCCTGTACCAGTGACGCTTACACACGTAACGCCCCCTGTACCAGTGCCGCTTACACACGTAACACCCCCCCTGTACCAGTGACGCTTACACACGCAACACCCCCTGTACCAGTGACGCTTACACATGTAACGCCCCTTGTACCAGTGACGCTTACACATGTAACGCCCCCTGTACCAGTGACGCTTACACACGTAACACCCCCCCTGTACCAGTGACGCTTACACACGCAACACCCCCTGCACCAGTGACGCTTACACACGTAACGCCCCCTGTACCAGTGACGCTTACACACGTAACGCCCCCTGTACCAGTGACGCTTACACACGCAACACCCCCTGTACCAGTGACGCTTACACACGTAACGCCCCCTGTACCAGTGACGCTTACACACGTAACGCCCCCTGTACCAGTGCCGCTTACACACGTAACGCCCCCCCTGTACCAGTGACGCTTACACACGCAACACCCCTGTACCAGTGACGCTTACACACGTAACGCCCCCTGTACCAGTGACGCTTACACACGTAACGCCCCCTGTACCAGTGCTGCTTACACACGTAACGCCCCCTGTACCAGTGCCGCTTACACATGTAACGCCCCCCTGTAGCAGTGCTGCTTACACACATAACGCCCCCTGTACCAGTGCCGCTTACACATGTAGCACACCCTCTACCAGTGCCGCTTACACACGTAACACCCCCCCTGTACCAGTGACGCTTACACACGCAACACCCCCTGTACCAGTGACGCTTACACATGTAACGCCCCTTGTACCAGTGACGCTTACACATGTAACGCCCCCTGTACCAGTGCCGCTTACACACGTAACACCCCCCCTGTACCAGTGACGCTTACACACGCAACACCCCCTGTACCTGTGACGCTTACACACGTAACGCCCCCTGTACCAGTGACGCTTACACACGTAACGCCCCCTGTACCAGTGCTGCTTACACGCGTAGCGCCCCCTGTACCAGTGCCGCTTACACATGTAGCACACCCTCTACCAGTGCCGCTTACACACGTAACGCCCCCCTGTAGCAGTGCTGCTTACACACGTAACACACCCTGTACCAGTGCCGCTTACACATGTAACGCCCCCTGTACCAGTGCCGCTTACACATGTAACGCCCCCTGTACCAGTGCCACTTACACACGTAACGTTCCATATCTGTGCTGCATTGTAGTATATAGTAGGAGTACAGTGCATCATTTTGCTGACCACCAGTATATAATATATAGCAGTACGGTACAGTAGGCCAATGCTCTACCTAACTCTGTATCGTCAAGTATACTATCCATCCATACCTGTGGTGCATTTCAGTTTTGCACAGTTTGCTGACCACCAGTATATAATATATAGCAGTGCGGTACAGTAGGCCAATGCTCTACCTAACTCTGTATCGTCAAGTATACTATCCATCCATACCTGTGGTGCATTTCAGTTTTGCACAGTTTGCTGACCACCAGTATATAATATATAGCAGTATGGTACAGTAGGCCACTGCTCTACCTACCTCTGTGTCGTCAAGTATACTATCCATCCATACCTGTGGTGCATTTCAGTTTTGCACAGTTTGCTGACCACCAGTATATAATATATAGCAGTATGGTACAGTAGGCCACTGCTCTACCTACCTCTGTGTCGTCAAGTATACTATCCATACATACCTGTGGTGCATTTCAGTTGTGCGCAGTATACAGTATATAGAAGTAGGCCATTGCTATTGACACTGGCATATAATTCCACACATTAAAAATTGGAGAACAAAAATGTGGAGGGTAAAATAGGGAAAGATCAAGATCCACACGTAACGCCCCCTGTAGCAGTGCTGCTTACACACGTAACGCCCCCTGTACCAGTGCCGCTTACACACGTAAAGCCCCCTGTACCAGTGCCGCTTACACACGTAACGCCCCCTGTAGCAGTGCTGCTTACACATGTAACGCCCCCTGTACCAGTGATGCTTACACACGTAACGCCCCCTGTAGCAGTGCTGCTTACACACGTAAAGCCCCCTGTACCAGTGCCGCTTACACACGTAACGCCCCCTGTACCAGTGATGCTTACACGCGTAACACCCCCTGTTCCAGTGACGCTTAGACATGTAACGCCCCCCTGTACCAGTGACGCTAACACACGTAACGCCCCCCTGTAGCAGTTACGCTTACACACGTAACGCCCCCTGTACCAGTGCCGCTTACACAAGTAATGCCCCCTGTACCAGTGCCGCTTACACACGTAACGCCCCCTGTAGCAGTGCTGCTTACACACGTAACGCCCCCTGTACCAGTGACGCTTACACATGTAACGCCCCCTGGACCAGTGACGCTTACACATGTAGCACCCCCTCTACCAGTGCCGCTAACACACGTAACGCCCCCTGTATCAGTGCCGCTTACACACGTAACACCCCCTGTACCAGTGCTGCTTAAACACGTAACACCCCCTGTACCAGTGCCGCTTACACACGTAACGCCCCCTGTACCAGTGCCGCTTACACACGTAACGCCCCCCCTGTACCAGTGACGGTTACACACGTAATGCCCCCTGTACCAGTGACGCTTACACACGTAAAGCCCCCTGTACCAGTGCTGCTTAAACACGTAACAACCCCTGTACCAGTGCCGCTTACACACGTAACGCCCCCTGTACGAGTGCCGCTTACACACGTAACGCCCCCCCTGTACCAGTGACGGTTACACACGTAACGCCCCCTGTACCAGTGACGCTTACACACGTAACACCCCCTGTACCAGTGCTGCTTAAACACGTAACACCCCCTGTACCAGTGCCGCTTACACACGTAACGCCCCCTGTACCAGTGCCGCTTACACACGTAACGCCCCCCCTGTACCAGTGACGGTTACACACGCAACACCCCCTGTACCAGTGACGCTTACACACATAACGCCTCCTGTACCAGTAACACTTACACACGTAACGCCCCCTGTACCAGTTTCATTTCACTTAGACACGTAACGCCCCCTGTAGCAGTGATGCTTACACACGTAACGCCCCCTATACCAGTGACGCTTACACATTTAATAAACCCTGTAGCAGTGACACTTACACACGTAATGCCCCCCGTAGCAGTGACACTTACACACGTAATTCCCCCTTTAGCAGTGACACTTACACACGTAGCACCCCCTGTTCCAGTGACACTTACACACGTAACGCCCCCTGTACCAGTTACGCTTACACACGTAAGGCCCCCTGTAGCAGTGCCGCTTAGACACGTAACTCCCCCCTGTACCAGTGCCGCAAACACCCCCTGTACCAGTGACGCTTACACACGTAACGCCCCCTGTAGCAGTGACACTTACACATGTAACGCCCCCTGTACCAGTGCCGCTTACACCCCCTGTACCAGTGACGCTTACACACGTAACGCCCCCTGTACCAGTGACGTTTACACACCCTGTACCAGTGACGCTTACACACGTAACGCCCCCTGTAGCAGTGACACTTACACATGTAACGCCCCCTGTACCAGTGCCGCTTACACACGTAACACCCCCTGTACCAGTGCCGCTTACACACGTAACGCCCCCTGTACCAGTGCCGCTTACACACGTAACGCCCCGCTGTACCAGTGATGCTTACACACGCAACACCCCCTGTACAAGTGACGCTTACACACGTAACGCCCCCTGTACCAGTGACGCTTACACACGTAACGCCCCCTGAACCAGTGACGCTTACACACGTAACGCCCCCTGTACCAGTGACGCTTACACACGCAACACCCCTGTACCAGTGACGCTTACACACGTAACGCCCCCTGTACCAGTGCTGCTTACACACGTAACGCCCCCTGTACCAGTGCCGCTTACACATGTAACGCCCCCCTGTAGCAGTGCTGCTTACACACGTAACGCCCCCTGTACCAGTGCCGCTTACACATGTAGCACACCCTCTACCAGTGCCGCTTACACACGTAACGCCCCCCTGTAGCAGTGCTGCTTACACACGTAACGCCCCCTGTACCAGTGCCGCTTACACATGTAGCACACCCTCTACCAGTGCCGCTTACACACGTAACGCCCCCTGTAGCAGTGCTGCTTACACACGTAACGCCCCCTGTACCAGTGCCGCTTACACATGTAACGCCCCCTGTACCAGTGCCGCTTACACACGTTCGCCCCCTGTACCAGTGCCGCTTACACACGTAATGCCCCTCTGTACCAGTGCCGCTTACACACGTAACGCCCCCTGTAGCAGTGCTGCTTACACATGTAACGACCACTTTACCAGTGACGCTTACACACGTAACGCCCCCTGTACCAGTGCCGCTTACACATGTAACGCCCCCTGTACCAGTGCCGCTTACACACGTAACGTTCCATATCTGTGTTGCATTGTAGTATATAGTAGAGATGAGCGGGTTCGGTTCCTCGGAATCCGAACCCGCCCGAACTTCATGTTTTTTTTCACGGGTCCGAGCGACTCGGATCTTCCCGCCTTGCTCGGTTAACCCGAGCGCGCCCGAACGTCATCATGACGCTGTCGGATTCTCGCGAGACTCGGATTCTATATAAGGAGCCGCGCGTCGCCGCCATTTTCACACGTGCATTGAGATTGATAGGGAGAGGACGTGGCTGGCGTCCTCTCCATTTAGATTAGAAGAGAGAGAGTGAGATTGATTTGAGACAGAGACACTTGATTTACTGGAGCTTAGGAGTACTGTAGAGAGTGCAGAGTTTAGTAGTGACTGACCACAGTGACCACCAGACAGTGCAGTTTTATTTAATATAATCCGTTCTCTGCCTGAAAAAAACGATACACAGTGACTCAGTCACATACCATATCTGTGTGCACTGCTCAGCCCAGTGTGCTGCATCATCTATGTATATATCTGACTGTGCTCACACAGCTTATAATTGTGGGGGAGACTGGGGAGCAGTGCCAGTTATAGGTTATAGCAGGAGCCAGGAGTACATATTATTAAAATTAAACAGTGCACACTTTTGCTGCAGGAGTGCCACTGCCAGTGTGACTGACCAGTGACCTGACCACACTGACCACCAGTATAGTTAGTAGTATACTATATTGTGATTGCCTGAAAAAGTTAAACACTCGTCGTGTGACTTGTGTGGTGTTTTTTTTTTTATTCTATAAAAAACTCATTCTGCTGACAGACAGTGTCCAGCAGGTCCGTCATTATATAATATATACCTGTCCGGCTGCAGTAGTGATATATATATATTTTTTATATCATTATTTATCATCCAGTCGCAGCAGACACAGTACGGTAGTTCACGGCTGTAGCTACCTCTGTGTCGGCACTCGGCAGTCCATCCATAATTGTATACCACCTACCCGTGGTTTTTTTTTCTTTCTTCTTTATACATACATACTACATCTCTTTATCAACCAGTCTATATTAGCAGCAGACACAGTACAGTACAGTAGTCCACGGCTGTAGCTACCTCTGTGTCGGCACTCGGCAGTCCGTCCATAATTGTATACCACCTACCCGTGGTTTTTTTTTCTTTCTTCTTTATACATACATACTACATCTCTTTATCAACCAGTCTATATTAGCAGCAGACACAGTACAGTAGTCCACGGCTGTAGCTACCTCTGTGTCGGCACTCGGCAGTCCATCCATAATTGTATACCACCTACCCGTGGTTTTTTTTTCTTTCTTCTTTATACATACATACTACATCTCTTTATCAACCAGTCTATATTAGCAGCAGACACAGTACAGTACGGTAGTCCACGGCTGTAGCTACTTCTGTGTCGGCACTCGGCAGTCCGTCCATAATTGTATACCACCTACCCGTGTTTTTTTTTCTTTCTTCTTTATACATACATACTACATCTCTTTATCAACCAGTCTATATTAGCAGCAGACACAGTACAGTAGTCCACGGCTGTAGCTACCTCTGTGTCGGCACTCGGCAGTCCATCCATAATTGTATACCACCTACCCGTGGTTTTTTTTTCTTTCTTCTTTATACATACATACTACATCTCTTTATCAACCAGTCTATATTAGCAGCAGACACAGTACAGTACGGTAGTCCACGGCTGTAGCTACCTCTGTGTCGGCACTCGGCAGTCCGTCCATAATTGTATACCACCTACCCGTGGTTTTTTTTTCTTTCTTCTTTATACATACTACATCTCATTATCATCCAGTCTATATTAGCAGCAGACACAGTACAGTACGGTAGTCCACGGCTGTAGCTACCTCTGTGTCAGCACTCGGCAGTCCGTCCATAATTGTATACCACCTACCCGTGGTTTTTTTTTTCTTTCTTCTTTATACATACTACATCTCATTATCAACCAGTCTATATTAGCAGCAGACACAGTACGGTAGTCCACGGCTGTAGCTACCTCTGTGTCGGCACTCGGCAGTCCGTCCATAATTGTATACCACCTACCCGTGGTTTTTTTTTTCTTTCTTCTTTATACATACTACATCTCATTATCAACCAGTCTATATTAGCAGCAGACACAGTACGGTAGTCCACGGCTGTAGCTACCTCTGTGTCGGCACTCGGCAGTCCATCCATAATTGTATACCACCTACCCGTGGTTTTTTTTTCTTTCTTCTTTATACATACATACTACATCTCATTATCATCCAGTCTATATTAGCAGCAGACACAGTACAGTACAATAGTCCACGGCTGTAGCTACCTCTGTGTCGGCACTCGGCAGTCCATCCATAATTGTATACTAGTATCCATCCATCTCCATTGTTTACCTGAGGTGCCTTTTAGTTGTGCCTATTAAAATATGGAGAACAAAAATGTTGAGGTTCCAAAATTAGGGAAAGATCAAGATCCACTTCCACCTCGTGCTGAAGCTGCTGCCACTAGTCATGGCCGAGACGATGAAATGCCAGCAACGTCGTCTGCCAAGGCCGATGCCCAATGTCAAAGTACAGAGCATGTCAAATCCAAAACACCAAATATCAGTAAAAAAAGGACTCCAAAACCTAAAATAAAATTGTCGGAGGAGAAGCGTAAACTTGCCAATATGCCATTTACCACACGGAGTGGCAAGGAACGGCTGAGGCCCTGGCCTATGTTCATGGCTAGTGGTTCAGCTTCACATGAGGATGGAAGCACTCAGCCTCTCGCTAGAAAACTGAAAAGACTCAAGCTGGCAAAAGCACCGCAAAGAACTGTGCGTTCTTCGAAATCCCAAATCCACAAGGAGAGTCCAATTGTGTCGGTTGCGATGCCTGACCTTCCCAACACTGGACGTGAAGAGCATGCGCCTTCCACCATTTGCACGCCCCCTGCAAGTGCTGGAAGGAGCACCCGCAGTCCAGTTCCTGATAGTCAGATTGAAGATGTCAGTGTTGAAGTACACCAGGATGAGGAGGATATGGGTGTTGCTGGCGCTGGGGAGGAAATTGACCAGGAGGATTCTGATGGTGAGGTGGTTTGTTTAAGTCAGGCACCCGGGGAGACACCTGTTGTCCGTGGGAGGAATATGGCCGTTGACATGCCTGGTGAAAATACCAAAAAAATCAGCTCTTCGGTGTGGAAGTATTTCACCAGAAATGCGGACAACATTTGTCAAGCCGTGTGTTCCCTTTGTCAAGCTGTAATAAGTAGGGGTAAGGACGTTAACCACCTCGGAACATCCTCCCTTATACGTCACCTGCAGCGCATTCATAATAAGTCAGTGACAAGTTCAAAAACTTTGGGCGACAGCGGAAGCAGTCCACTGACCAGTAAATCCCTTCCTCTTGTAACCAAGCTCACGCAAACCACCCCACCAACTCCCTCAGTGTCAATTTCCTCCTTCCCCAGGAATGCCAATAGTCCTGCAGGCCATGTCACTGGCAATTCTGACGAGTCCTCTCCTGCCTGGGATTCCTCCGATGCATCCTTGCGTGTAACGCCTACTGCTGCTGGCGCTGCTGTTGTTGCTGCTGGGAGTCGATGGTCATCCCAGAGGGGAAGTCGTAAGCCCACTTGTACTACTTCCAGTAAGCAATTGACTGTCCAACAGTCCTTTGCGAGGAAGATGAAATATCACAGCAGTCATCCTGCTGCAAAGCGGATAACTGAGGCCTTGACAACTATGTTGGTGTTAGACGTGCGTCCGGTATCCGCCGTTAGTTCACAGGGAACTAGAAAATTTATTGAGGCAGTGTGCCCCCGTTACCAAATACCATCTAGGTTCCACTTCTGTAGGCAGGCGATACCGAGAATGTACACGGACGTCAGAAAAAGACTCACCAGTGTCCTAAAAAATGCAGTTGTACCCAATGTCCACTTAACCACGGACATGTGGACAAGTGGAGCAGGGCAGGGTCAGGACTATATGACTGTGACAGCCCACTGGGTAGATGTATGGACTCCCGCCGCAAGAACAGCAGCGGCGGCACCAGTAGCAGCATCTCGCAAACGCCAACTCTTTCCTAGGCAGGCTACGCTTTGTATCACCGCTTTCCAGAATACGCACACAGCTAAAAACCTCTTACGGCAACTGAGGAAGATCATCGCAGAATGGCTTACCCCAATTGGACTCTCCTGTGGATTTGTGGCATCGGACAACGCCAGCAATATTGTGTGTGCATTAAATATGGGCAAATTCCAGCACGTCCCATGTTTTGCACATACCTTGAATTTGGTGGTGCAGAATTTTTTAAAAAACGACAGGGGCGTGCAAGAGATGCTGTCGGTGGCCAGAAGAATTGCGGGACACTTTCGGCGTACAGGCACCACGTACAGAAGACTGGAGCACCACCAAAAACTACTGAACCTGCCCTGCCATCATCTGAAGCAAGAAGTGGTAACGAGGTGGAATTCAACCCTCTATATGCTTCAGAGGTTGGAGGAGCAGCAAAAGGCCATTCAAGCCTATACAATTGAGCACGATATAGGAGGTGGAATGCACCTGTCTCAAGTGCAGTGGAGAATGATTTCAACGTTGTGCAAGGTTCTGATGCCCTTTGAACTTGCCACACGTGAAGTCAGTTCAGACACTGCCAGCCTGAGTCAGGTCATTCCCCTCATCAGGCTTTTGCAGAAGAAGCTGGAGACATTGAAGGAGGAGCTAACACGGAGCGATTCCGCTAGGCATGTGGGACTTGTGGATGGAGCCCTTAATTCGCTTAACAAGGATTCACGGGTGGTCAATCTGTTGAAATCAGAGCACTACATTTTGGCCACCGTGCTCGATCCTAGATTTAAAACCTACCTTGGATCTCTCTTTCCGGCAGACACAAGTCTGCTGGGGTTGAAAGACCTGCTGGTGAGAAAATTGTCAAGTCAAGCGGAACGCGACCTGTCAACATCTCCTCCTTCACATTCTCCCGCAACTGGGGGTGCGAGGAAAAGGCTCAGAATTCCGAGCCCACCCGCTGGCGGTGATGCAGGGCAGTCTGGAGCGACTGCTGATGCTGACATCTGGTCCGGACTGAAGGACCTGACAACGATTACGGACATGTCGTCTACTGTCACTGCATATGATTCTCTCAACATTGAAAGAATGGTGGAGGATTATATGAGTGACCGCATCCAAGTAGGCACGTCACACAGTCCGTACTTATACTGGCAGGAAAAAGAGGCAATTTGGAGGCCCTTGCACAAACTGGCTTTATTCTACCTAAGTTGCCCTCCCACAAGTGTGTACTCCGAAAGAGTGTTTAGTGCCGCCGCTCACCTTGTCAGCAATCGGCGTACGAGGTTACATCCAGAAAATGTGGAGAAGATGATGTTCATTAAAATGAATTATAATCAATTCCTCCGCGGAGACATTGACCAGCAGCAATTGCCTCCACAAAGTACACAGGGAGCTGAGATGGTGGATTCCAGTGGGGACAAATTGATAATCTGTGAGGAGGGGGATGTACACGGTGATATATCAGAGGATGATGATGAGGTGGACATCTTGCCTCTGTAGAGCCAGTTTGTGCAAGGAGAGATTAATTGCTTCTTTTTTGGGGGGGGTCCAAACCAACCCGTCATATCAGTCACAGTCGTGTGGCAGACCCTGTCACTGAAATGATGGGTTGGTTAAAGTGTGCATGTCCTGTTTATACAACATAAGGGTGGGTGGGAGGGCCCAAGGACAATTCCATCTTGCACCTCTTTTTTCTTTTATTTTTCTTTGCGTCATGTGCTGTTTGGGGAGGGTTTTTTGGAAGGGCCATCCTGCGTGACACTGCAGTGCCACTCCTAGATGGGCCCGGTGTTTGTGTCGGCCACTAGGGTCGCTTATCTTACTCACACAGTCAGCTACCTCATTGCGCCTCTTTTTTTCTTTGCGTCATGTGCTGTTTGGGGAGGGTTTTTTGGAAGGGCCATCCTGCGTGACACTGCAGTGCCACTCCTAGATGGGCCCGGTGTTTGTGTCGGCCACTAGGGTCGCTTATCTTACTCACACAGTCAGCTACCTCATTGCGCCTCTTTTTTTCTTTGCGTCATGTGCTGTTTGGGAGGGTTTTTTGGAAGGGCCATCCTGCGTGACACTGCAGTGCCACTCCTAGATGGGCCCGGTGTTTGTGTCGGCCACTAGGGTCGCTTATCTTACTCACACAGTCAGCTACCTCATTGCGCCTCTTTTTTTCTTTGCGTCATGTGCTTTTTGGGGAGGGTTTTTTGGAAGGGACATCCTGCGTGACACTGCAGTGCCACTCCTAGATGGGCCCGGTGTTTGTGTCGGCCACTAGGGTCGCTTATCTTACTCACACAGTCAGCTACCTCATTGCGCCTCTTTTTTTCTTTGCGTCATGTGCTGTTTGGGGAGGGTTTTTTGGAAGGGACATCCTGCGTGACACTGCAGTGCCACTCCTAGATGGGCCCGGTGTTTGTGTCGGCCACTAGGGTCGCTTATCTTACTCACACAGCTACCTCATTGCGCCTCTTTTTTTCTTTGCGTCATGTGCTGTTTGGGGAGGGTTTTTTGGAAGGGACATCCTGCGTGACACTGCAGTGCCACTCCTAGATGGGCCCGGTGTTTGTGTCGGCCACTAGGGTCGCTTATCTTACTCACACAGCGACCTCGGTGCAAATTTTAGGACTAAAAATAATATTGTGAGGTGTGAGGTATTCAGAATAGACTGAAAATGAGTGTAAATTATGGTTTTTGAGGTTAATAATACTTTGGGATCAAAATGACCCCCAAATTCTATGATTTAAGCTGTTTTTTAGGGTTTTTTGAAAAAAACACCCGAATCCAAAACACACCCGAATCCGACAAAAAAAATTCGGTGAGGTTTTGCCAAAACGCGGTCGAACCCAAAACACGGCCGCGGAACCGAACCCAAAACCAAAACACAAAACCCGAAAAATTTCCGGCGCTCATCTCTAGTATATAGTAGGAGTACAGTGCATCATTTTTCTGACCACCAGTATATAATATATAGCAGTGCGGTACAGAAGGCCACTGCTCTACCTAACTCTGTATCGTCAAGTATACTATCCATCCATACCTGTGGTACATTTCAGTTTTGCACAGTTTGCTGACCACCAGTATATAATATATAGCAGTATGGTACAGTAGGCCACTGCTCTACCTACCTCTGTGTCGTCAAGTATACTATCTAGTGATGAGCACCGGAAATTTTTAGGGTTTTGTGTTTTGGTTTTGGGTTCGGTTCCGCGGCCGTGTTTTGGGTTCGAACGCGTTTTGGCAAAACCTCACCGAATTTTTTTTGTCGGATTCGGGTGTGTTTTGGATTCGGGTGTTTTTTTCAAAAAACCCTAAAAAACAGCTTAAATCATAGAATTTGGGGTTCATTTTGATCCCAAAGTATTATTAACCTCAATAACCATAATTTCCACTCATTTTCAGTCTATTCTGAACACCTCACACCTCACAATATTATTTTTAGTCCTAAAATTTGCACCGAGGTCGCTGGATGGCTAAGCTAAGCGACCTAAGTGGCCTACACAAACACCTGGCCCATCTAGGAGTGGCACTGCAGTGTCACGCAGGATGGCCCTTCCAAAAAACACTCCCCAAACAGCACATGACGCGAAGAAAAAAAGAGGTGCAATGAGGTAGCTGTGTGAGTAAGCTAAGCGACCCTAGTGGCCGACACAAACACCTGGCCCATCTAGGAGTGGCACTGCAGTGTCACGCAGGATGGCCCTTCCAAAAAACACTCTCCAAACAGCACATGATGCAAAGAAAAAAAGAGGCGCAATGAGGTAGCTGTGTGAGTAAGCTAAGCGACCCTAGTAGCCGACACAAACACCTGGCCCATCTAGGAGTGGCACTGCAGTGTCACGCAGGATGGTCCTTCCAAAAAACACTCCCCAAACAGCACATGACGCAAAGAAAAAAAGAGGCGCAATGAGGTAGCTGTGTGAGTAAGCTAAGCGACCCTAGTGGCCGACACAAACACCTGGCACATATAGGAGTGGCACTGCAGTGTCACGCAGGATGGCCCTTCCAAAAAACACTCCCCAAACAGCAGCACATGACGCAAAGAAGAAAAAAAAGAGGCGCAATGAGGTAGCTCTGTGACTAAGATAAGCGACCCTAGTGGCCGACACAAACACCTGGCCCATCTAGGAGTGGCACTGCAGTGTCACGCAGGATGGCCCTTCCAAAAAACACCCCCCAAACAGAACATGACGCAAAGAAAAAAAGAGGCGCAATGAGGTAGCTGTGTGAGTAAGCTAAGCGACCCTAGTGGCCGACAAAAACACCTGGCCCATCTAGGAGTGGCACTGCAGTGTCACGCAGGATGGCCCTTCCAAAAAACACTCCCCAAACAGCACATGACGCAAAGAAAAAAAGAGGCGCAATGAGGTAGCTGTGTGAGTAAGCTAAGCGACCCTAGTGGCCGACACAAACACCTGGCCCATCTAGGAGTGGCACTGCAGTGTCACGCAGGATGGCCCTTCCAAAAAACACTCCCCAAACAGCACATGACGCAAAGAAAAAAAGAGGCGCAATGAGATAGCTGTGTGAGTAAGCTAAGCGACCCTAGTGGCCGACACAAACACCTGGCCCATCTAGGAGTGGCACTGCAGTGTCACGCAGGATGGCCCTTCCAAAAAACACCCCCCAAACAGCACATGACGCAAAGAAAAATGAAAGAAAAAGAGGTGCAAGATGGAATTGTCCTTGGGCCCTCCCACCCACCCTTATGTTGTATAAACAGGACATGCACACTTTAACCAACCCATCATTTCAGTGACAGGGTCTGCCACACGACTGTGACTGAAATGACGGGTTGGTTTGGACCCCCACCAAAAAAGAAGCAATTAATCTCTCCTTGCACAAACTGGCTCTACAGAGGCAAGATGTCCACCTCATCATCATCCTCCGATATATCACCGTGTACATCCCCCTCCTCACAGATTATCAATTCGTCCCCACTGGAATCCACCATCTCAGCTCCCTGTGTACTTTGTGGAGGCAATTGCTGCTGGTCAATGTCTCCACGGAGGAATTGATTATAATTCATTTTAATGAACATCATCTTCTCCACATTTTCTGGATGTAACCTCGTACGCCGATTGCTGACAAGGTGAGCGGCGGCACTAAACACTCTTTCGGAGTACACACTTGTGGGAGGGCAACTTAGGTAGAATAAAGCCAGTTTGTGCAAGGGCCTCCAAATTGCCTCTTTTTCCTGCCAGTATAAGTACGGACTGTCTGACGTGCCTACTTGGATGCGGTCACTCATATAATCCTCCACCATTCTTTCAATGGGGAGAGAATCATATGCAGTGACAGTAGACGACATGTCCGTAATCGTTGTCAGGTCCTTCAGTCCGGACCAGATGTCAGCATCAGCAGTCGCTCCAGACTGCCCTGCATCACCGCCAGCGGGTGGGCTCGGAATTCTGAGCCTTTTCCTCGCACCCACAGTTGCGGGAGAATGTGAAGGAGGAGATGTTGACAGGTCGCGTTCCGCTTGACTTGACAATTTTGTCACCAGCAGTTCTTTGAACCCCAGCAGACTTGTGTCTGCCGGAAAGAGAGATCCAAGGTAGGTTTTAAATCTAGGATCGAGCACGGTGGCCAAAATGTAGTGCTCTGATTTCAACAGATTGACCACCCGTGAATCCTTGTTAAGCGAATTAAGGGCTCCATCCACAAGTCCCACATGCCTAGCGGAATCGCTCTGTGTTAGCTCCTCCTTCAATGTCTCCAGCATCTTCTGCAAAAGCCTGATGAGGGGAATGACCTGACTCAGGCTGGCAGTGTCTGAACTGACTTCACGTGTGGCAAGTTCAAAAGGTTGCAGAACCTTGCACAACGTTGAAATCATTCTCCACACAGGTAGGTGGTATACAATTATGGATGGACGAGCGACTGCCGACACAGAGGTAGCTACAGCCGTGGACTACCGTACTGCGTCAGCTGCTAATATAGACTGGATGATAATGATATAAAAAATATATATATATATATCACTACTGCAGCCGGACAGGTATATATTATATAATGACGGACCTGCTGGACACTGTCAGCAGCACTGCAGACTCCTAAAGTAAGCTACTAGTAGTATCAAGAAGATAGAAAGAAAAAAAAACACCACAGGTAGGTGGTATACAATTATGGATGGACGAGCGACTGCCGACACAGAGGTAGCTACAGCCGTGGACTACCGTACTGCGTCTGCTGCTAATATAGACTGGATGATAATGATATAAAATATATATATATATATATATATATCACTACTGCAGCCGGACAGGTATATATTATATAATGACGGACCTGCTGGACACTGTCAGCAGCACTGCAGACTCCTAAAGTAAGCTACTAGTAGTATCAAGAAGATAGAAAAAAAAAAACACCACAGGTAGGTGGTATACAATTATGGATGGACGAGCGACTGCCGACACAGAGGTAGCTACAGCCGTGGACTACCGTACTGCATCTGCTGCTAATATAGACTGGATGATAATGATATAAAAAATATATATATATATATCACTACTGCAGCCGGACAGGTATATATTATATAATGACGGACCTGCTGGACACTGTCAGCAGCACTGCAGACTCCTAAAGTAAGCTACTAGTAGTATCAAGAAGATAGATAAAAAAAAAACACCACAGGTAGGTGGTATACAATTATGGATGGACGAGCGACTGCCGACACAGAGGTAGCTACAGCCGTGGACTACCGTACTGCGTCTGCTGCTAATATAGACTGGATGATAATGATATAAAAAATATATATATATATCACTACTGCAGCCGGACAGGTATATATTATATAATGACGGACCTGCTGGACACTGTCAGCAGCACTGCAGACTCCTAAAGTAAGCTACTAGTAGTATCAAGAAGATAGAAAGAAAAAAAAACACCACAGGTAGGTGGTATACAATTATGGATGGACGAGCGACTGCCGACACAGAGGTAGCTACAGCCGTGGACTACCGTACTGCGTCTGCTGCTAATATAGACTGGATGATAATGATATATAAAATATATATATATATCACTACTGCAGCCGGACAGGTATATATTATATAATGACGGACCTGCTGGACACTGTCAGCAGCACTGCAGACTCCTAAAGTAAGCTACTAGTAGTATCAAGAAGATAGAAAAAAAAAAAAAACACCACAGGTAGGTGGTATACAATTATGGATGGACGAGCGACTGCCGACACAGAGGTAGCTACAGCCGTGGACTACCGTACTGCGTCTGCTGCTAATATAGACTGGATGATAATGATATAAAAAATATATATATATATCACTACTGCAGCCGGACAGGTATATATTATATAATGACGGACCTGCTGGACACTGTCAGCAGCACTGCAGACTCCTAAAGTAAGCTACTAGTAGTATCAAGAAGATAGAAAAAAAAAAACACCACAGGTAGGTGGTATACAATTATGGATGGACGAGCGACTGCCGACACAGAGGTAGCTACAGCCGTGGACTACCATACTGCGTCTGCTGCTAATATAGACTGGATGATAATGATATAAAAAATATATATATATATCACTACTGCAGCCGGACAGGTATATATTATATAATGACGGACCTGCTGGACACTGTCAGCAGCACTGCAGACTCCTAAAGTAAGCTACTAGTAGTATCAAGAAGATAGAAAGAAAAAAAAAACACCACAGGTAGGTGGTATACAATTATGGATGGACGAGCGACTGCCGACACAGAGGTAGCTACAGCCGTGGACTACCGTACTGCGTCTGCTGCTAATATAGACTGGATGATAATGATATAAAAAATATATATATATATCACTACTGCAGCCGGACAGGTATATATTATATAATGACGGACCTGCTGGACACTGTCAGCAGCACTGCAGACTACTAAAGTAAGCTACTAGTAGTATCAAGAAGATAGAAAAAAAAAACACCACAGGTAGGTGGTATACAATTATGGATGGACGAGCGACTGCCGACACAGAGGTAGCTACAGCCGTGGACTACCATACTGCGTCTGCTGCTAATATAGACTGGATGATAATGATATAAAAAATATATATATATATCACTACTGCAGCCGGACAGGTATATATTATATAATGACGGACCTGCTGGACACTGTCAGCAGCACTGCAGACTCCTAAAGTAAGCTACTAGTAGTATCAAGAAGATAGAAAGAAAAAAAAAACACCACAGGTAGGTGGTATACAATTATGGATGGACGAGCGACTGCCGACACAGAGGTAGCTACAGCCGTGGACTACCGTACTGCGTCAGCTGCTAATATAGACTGGATGATAATGATATAAAAAAAATATATATATATCACTACTGCAGCCGGACAGGTATATATTATATAATGACGGACCTGCTGGACACTGTCAGCAGCACTGCAGACTCCTAAAGTAAGCTACTAGTAGTATCAAGAAGATAGAAAGAAAAAAAAACACCACAGGTAGGTGGTATACAATTATGGATGGACGAGCGACTGCCGACACAGAGGTAGCTACAGCCGTGGACTACCGTACTGCGTCTGCTGCTAATATAGACTGGATGATAATGATATAAAATATATATATATATATATATCACTACTGCAGCCGGACAGGTATATATTATATAATGACGGACCTGCTGGACACTGTCAGCAGCACTGCAGACTCCTAAAGTAAGCTACTAGTAGTATCAAGAAGATAGAAAAAAAAAACACCACAGGTAGGTGGTATACAATTATGGATGGACGAGCGACTGCCGACACAGAGGTAGCTACAGCCGTGGACTACCGTACTGCATCTGCTGCTAATATAGACTGGATGATAATGATATAAAAAATATATATATATATATCACTACTGCAGCCGGACAGGTATATATTATATAATGACGGACCTGCTGGACACTGTCAGCAGCACTGCAGACTCCTAAAGTAAGCTACTAGTAGTATCAAGAAGATAGATAAAAAAAAAACACCACAGGTAGGTGGTATACAATTATGGATGGACGAGCGACTGCCGACACAGAGGTAGCTACAGCCGTGGACTACCGTACTGCGTCTGCTGCTAATATAGACTGGATGATAATGATATAAAAAATATATATATATATCACTACTGCAGCCGGACAGGTATATATTATATAATGACGGACCTGCTGGACACTGTCAGCAGCACTGCAGACTCCTAAAGTAAGCTACTAGTAGTATCAAGAAGATAGAAAGAAAAAAAAACACCACAGGTAGGTGGTATACAATTATGGATGGACGAGCGACTGCCGACACAGAGGTAGCTACAGCCGTGGACTACCGTACTGCGTCTGCTGCTAATATAGACTGGATGATAATGATATATAAAATATATATATATATCACTACTGCAGCCGGACAGGTATATATTATATAATGACGGACCTGCTGGACACTGTCAGCAGCACTGCAGACTCCTAAAGTAAGCTACTAGTAGTATCAAGAAGATAGAAAAAAAAAAAAAAACACCACAGGTAGGTGGTATACAATTATGGATGGACGAGCGACTGCCGACACAGAGGTAGCTACAGCCGTGGACTACCGTACTGCGTCTGCTGCTAATATAGACTGGATGATAATGATATAAAAAATATATATATATATCACTACTGCAGCCGGACAGGTATATATTATATAATGACGGACCTGCTGGACACTGTCAGCAGCACTGCAGACTCCTAAAGTAAGCTACTAGTAGTATCAAGAAGATAGAAAAAAAAAACACCACAGGTAGGTGGTATACAATTATGGATGGACGAGCGACTGCCGACACAGAGGTAGCTACAGCCGTGGACTACCATACTGCGTCTGCTGCTAATATAGACTGGATGATAATGATATAAAAAATATATATATATATCACTACTGCAGCCGGACAGGTATATATTATATAATGACGGACCTGCTGGACACTGTCAGCAGCACTGCAGACTCCTAAAGTAAGCTACTAGTAGTATCAAGAAGATAGAAAGAAAAAAAAACACCACAGGTAGGTGGTATACAATTATGGATGGACGAGCGACTGCCGACACAGAGGTAGCTACAGCCGTGGACTACCGTACTGCGTCTGCTGCTAATATAGACTGGATGATAATGATATAAAAAATATATATATATATATCACTACTGCAGCCGGACAGGTATATATTATATAATGACGGACCTGCTGGACACTGTCAGCAGCACTGCAGACTCCTAAAGTAAGCTACTAGTAGTATCAAGAAGATAGAAAGAAAAAAAAACACCACAGGTAGGTGGTATACAATTATGGATGGACGAGCGACTGCCGACACAGAGGTAGCTACAGCCGTGGACTACCGTACTGCGTCTGCTGCTAATATAGACTGGATGATAATGATATAAAAAATATATATATCACTACTGCAGCCGGACAGGTATATATTATATAATGACGGACCTGCTGGACACTGTCAGCAGCACTGCAGACTGGTAGTATCAAGAAGATAGAAAGAAAAAAAACACCACAGGTAGGTGGTATACAATTATGGATGGACGAGCGACTGCCGACACAGAGGTAGCTACAGCCGTGGACTACCGTACTGCGTCTGCTGCTAATATAGACTGGATGATAATAATATAAAAAATATATATATATATCACTACTGCAGCCGGACAGGTATATATTATATAATGACGGACCTGCTGGACACTGTCAGCAGCACTGCAGACTCCTAAAGTAAGCTACTAGTAGTATCAAGAAGATAGAAAAAAAAAACACCACAGGTAGGTGGTATACAATTATGGATGGACGAGCGACTGCCGACACAGAGGTAGCTACAGCCGTGGACTACCGTACTGCGTCTGCTGCTAATATAGACTGGAAGATAATGATATAAAAAATATATATATATCACTACTGCAGCCGGACAGGTATATATTATATAATGACGGACCTGCTGGACACTGTCAGCAGCACTGCAGACTCCTAAAGTAAGCTACTAGTAGTATCAAGAAGATAGAGAAAAAAAAAAACACCACAGGTAGGTGGTATACAATTATGGATGGACGAGCGACTGCCGACACAGAGGTAGCTACAGCCGTGGACTACTGTACTGCGTCTGCTGCTAATATAGACTGGATGATAATGATATAAAAAAAATATATATATATATCACTACTGCAGCCGGACAGGTATATATTATATAATGACGGACCTGCTGGACACTGTCAGCAGCACTGCAGACTCCTAAAGTAAGCTACTAGTAGTATCAAGAAGATAGAAAAAAAAAACACCACAGGTAGGTGGTATACAATTATGGATGGACGAGCGACTGCCGACACAGAGGTAGCTACAGCCGTGGACTACCGTACTGCGTCTGCTGCTAATATAGACTGGATGATAATGATATAAAATATATATATATATATCACTACTGCAGCCGGACAGGTATATATTATATAATGACGGACCTGCTGGACACTGTCAGCAGCACTGCAGACTCCTAAAGTAAGCTACTAGTAGTATCAAGAAGATAGAAAAAAAAAACACCACAGGTAGGTGGTATACAATTATGGATGGACGAGCGACTGCCGACACAGAGGTAGCTACAGCCGTGGACTACCGTACTGCATCTGCTGCTAATATAGACTGGATGATAATGATATAAAAAATATATATATATATATATATATCACTACTGCAGCCGGACAGGTATATATTATATAATGACGGACCTGCTGGACACTGTCAGCAGCACTGCAGACTCCTAAAGTAAGCTACTAGTAGTATCAAGAAGATAGATAAAAAAAAAACACCACAGGTAGGTGGTATACAATTATGGATGGACGAGCGACTGCCGACACAGAGGTAGCTACAGCCGTGGACTACCGTACTGCGTCTGCTGCTAATATAGACTGGATGATAATGTTATAAAAAATATATATATATATCACTACTGCAGCCGGACAGGTATATATTATATAATGACGGACCTGCTGGACACTGTCAGCAGCACTGCAGACTCCTAAAGTAAGCTACTAGTAGTATCAAGAAGATAGAAAGAAAAAAAAACACCACAGGTAGGTGGTATACAATTATGGATGGACGAGCGACTGCCGACACAGAGGTAGCTACAGCCGTGGACTACCGTACTGCGTCTGCTGCTAATATAGACTGGATGATAATGATATATAAAATATATATATATATCACTACTGCAGCCGGACAGGTATATATTATATAATGACGGACCTGCTGGACACTGTCAGCAGCACTGCAGACTCCTAAAGTAAGCTACTAGTAGTATCAAGAAGATAGAAAAAAAAAAAAACACCACAGGTAGGTGGTATACAATTATGGATGGACGAGCGACTGCCGACACAGAGGTAGCTACAGCCGTGGACTACCGTACTGCGTCTGCTGCTAATATAGACTGGATGATAATGATATAAAAAATATATATATATATCACTACTGCAGCCGGACAGGTATATATTATATAATGACGGACCTGCTGGACACTGTCAGCAGCACTGCAGACTCCTAAAGTAAGCTACTAGTAGTATCAAGAAGATAGAAAAAAAAAACACCACAGGTAGGTGGTATACAATTATGGATGGACGAGCGACTGCCGACACAGAGGTAGCTACAGCCGTGGACTACCATACTGCGTCTGCTGCTAATATAGACTGGATGATAATGATATAAAAAATATATATATATCACTACTGCAGCCGGACAGGTATATATTATATAATGACGGACCTGCTGGACACTGTCAGCAGCACTGCAGACTCCTAAAGTAAGCTACTTGTAGTATCAAGAAGATAGAAAGAAAAAAAAAACACCACAGGTAGGTGGTATACAATTATGGATGGACGAGCGACTGCCGACACAGAGGTAGCTACAGCCGTGGACTACTGTACTGCGTCAGCTGCTAATATAGACTGGATGATAATGATATAAAAAATATATATATATATCACTACTGCAGCCGGACAGGTATATATTATATAATGACGGACCTGCTGGACACTGTCAGCAGCACTGCAGACTCCTAAAGTAAGAAACTAGTAGTATCAAGAAGATAGAAAGAAAAAAAAACACCACAGGTAGGTGGTATACAATTATGGATGGACGAGCGACTGCCGACACAGAGGTAGCTACAGCCGTGGACTACCGTACTGCGTCTGCTGCTAATATAGACTGGATGATAATGATATAAAAAATATATATATATATCACTACTGCAGCCGGACAGGTATATATTATATAATGACGGACCTGCTGGACACTGTCAGCAGCACTGCAGACTCCTAAAGTAAGCTACTAGTAGTATCAAGAAGATAGAAAGAAAAAAAAACACCACAGGTAGGTGGTATACAATTATGGATGGACGAGCGACTGCCGACACAGAGGTAGCTACAGCCGTGGACTACCGTACTGCGTCTGCTGCTAATATAGACTAGATGATAATGATATAAAAAATATATATATATATCACTACTGCAGCCGGACAGGTATATATTATATAATGACGGACCTGCTGGACACTGTCAGCAGCACTGCAGACTCCTAAAGTAAGCTACTAGTAGTATCAAGAAGATAGAAAAAAAAAACACCACAGGTAGGTGGTATACAATTATGGATGGACGAGCGACTGCCGACACAGAGGTAGCTACAGCCGTGGACTACCATACTGTGTCTGCTGCTAATATAGACTGGATGATAATGATATAAAAAATATATATATATATCACTACTGCAGCCGGACAGGTATATATTATATAATGACGGACCTGCTGGACACTGTCAGCAGCACTGCAGACTCCTAAAGTAAGCTACTAGTAGTATCAAGAAGATAGAAAGAAAAAAAAAACACCACAGGTAGGTGGTATACAATTATGGATGGACGAGCGACTGCCGACACAGAGGTAGCTACAGCCGTGGACTACCGTACTGCGTCTGCTGCTAATATAGACTGGATGATAATGATATAAAAAATATATATATATATATCACTACTGCAGCCGGACAGGTATATATTATATAATGACGGACCTGCTGGACACTGTCAGCAGCACTGCAGACTCCTAAAGTAAGCTACTAGTAGTATCAAGAAGATAGAAAAAAAAAAACCACCACAGGTAGGTGGTATACAATTATGGATGGACGAGCGACTGCCGACACAGAGGTAGCTACAGCCGTGGACTACCGTACTGCGTCTGCTGCTAATATAGACTGGATGATAATGATATAAAAAATATATATATATATATCACTACTGCAGCCGGACAGGTATATATTATATAATGACGGACCTGCTGGACACTGTCAGCAGCACTGCAGACTCCTAAAGTAAGCTACTAGTAGTATCAAGAAGATAGAAGAAAAAAAACACCACAGGTAGGTGGTATACAATTATGGATGGACGAGCGACTGCCGACACAGAGGTAGCTACAGCCGTGGACTACCGTACTGCATCTGCTGCTAATATAGACTGGATGATAATGATATAAAAAAAAAATATATATATATCACTACTGCAGCCGGACAGGTATATATTATATAATGACGGACCTGCTGGACACTGTCAGCAGCACTGCAGACTCCTAAAGTAAGCTACTAGTAGTATCAAGAAGATAGATAAAAAAAAAACACCACAGGTAGGTGGTATACAATTATGGATGGACGAGCGACTGCCGACACAGAGGTAGCTACAGCCGTGGACTACCGTACTGCGTCTGCTGCTAATATAGACTGGATGATAATGATATAAAAAAAATATATATATATCACTACTGCAGCCGGACAGGTATATATTATATAATGACGGACCTGCTGGACACTGTCAGCAGCACTGCAGACTCCTAAAGTAAGCTACTAGTAGTATCAAGAAGATAGAAAGAAAAAAAAACACCACAGGTAGGTGGTATACAATTATGGATGGACGAGCGACTGCCGACACAGAGGTAGCTACTGCCGTGGACTACCGTACTGCGTCTGCTGCTAATATAGACTGGATGATAATGATATAAAAAATATATATATATATCACTACTGCAGCCGGACAGGTATATATTATATAATGACGGACCTGCTGGACACTGTCAGCAGCACTGCAGACTCCTAAAGTAAGCTACTAGTAGTATCAAGAAGATAGAAAGAAAAAAAACACCACAGGTAGGTGGTATACAATTATGGATGGACGAGCGACTGCCGACACAGAGGTAGCTACAGCCGTGGACTACCGTACTGCGTCTGCTGCTAATATAGACTGGATGATAATGATATAAAAAATATATATATATATCACTACTGCAGCCGGACAGGTATATATTATATAATGACGGACCTGCTGGACACTGTCAGCAGCACTGCAGACTCCTAAAGTAAGCTACTAGTAGTATCAAGAAGATAGAAAAAAAAAACACCACAGGTAGGTGGTATACAATTATGGATGGACGAGCGACTGCCGACACAGAGGTAGCTACAGCCGTGGACTACCATACTGCGTCTGCTGCTAATATAGACTGGATGATAATGATATAAAAAATATATATATATATATCACTACTGCAGCCGGACAGGTATATATTATATAATGACGGACCTGCTGGACACTGTCAGCAGCACTGCAGACTCCTAAAGTAAGCTACTAGTAGTATCAAGAAGATAGAAAGAAAAAAAAAACACCACAGGTAGGTGGTATACAATTATGGATGGACGAGCGACTGCCGACACAGAGGTAGCTACAGCCGTGGACTACCGTACTGCGTCTGCTGCTAATATAGACTGGATGATAATGATATAAAAAATATATATATATATCACTACTGCAGCCGGACAGGTATATATTATATAATGACGGACCTGCTGGACACTGTCAGCAGCACTGCAGACTCCTAAAGTAAGCTACTAGTAGTATCAAGAAGATAGAGAAAAAAAACACCACAGGTAGGTGGTATACAATTATGGATGGACGAGCGACTGCCGACACAGAGGTAGCTACAGCCGTGGACTACCGTACTGCGTCTGCTGCTAATATAGACTGGATGATAATGATATAAAAAATATATATATATATCACTACTGCAGCCGGACAGGTATATATTATATAATGACGGACCTGCTGGACACTGTCAGCAGCACTGCAGACTCCTAAAGTAAGCTACTAGTAGTATCAAGAAGATAGAAAGAAAAAAAAACACCACAGGTAGGTGGTATACAATTATGGATGGACGAGCGACTGCCGACACAGTGGTAGCTACAGCCGTGGACTACCGTACTGTGTCTGCTGCTAATATAGACTGGATGATAATGATATAAAAAATATATATATATATATCACTACTGCAGCCGGACAGGTATATATTATATAATGACGGACCTGCTGGACACTGTCAGCAGCACTGCAGACTCCTAAAGTAAGCTACTAGTAGTATCAAGAAGATAGAAAAAAAAAAACACCACAGGTAGGTGGTATACAATTATGGATGGACGAGCGACTGCCGACACAGAGGTAGCTACAGCCGTGGACTACCGTACTGCGTCTGCTGCTAATATAGACTGGATGATAATGATATAAAAAATATATATATATATCACTACTGCAGCCGGACAGGTATATATTATATAATGACGGACCTGCTGGACACTGTCAGCAGCACTGCAGACTCCTAAAGTAAGCTACTAGTAGTATCAAGAAGATAGAAAAAAAAAACACCACAGGTAGGTGGTATACAATTAAGGATGGACGAGCGACTGCCGACACAGAGGTAGCTACAGCCGTGGACTACCATACTGCGTCTGCTGCTAATATAGACTGGATGATAATGATATAAAAAAAATATATATATATCACTACTGCAGCCGGACAGGTATATATTATATAATGACGGACCTGCTGGACACTGTCAGCAGCACTGCAGACTCCTAAAGTAAGCTACTAGTAGTATCAAGAAGATAGAAAGAAAAAAAAAACACCACAGGTAGGTGGTATACAATTATGGATGGACGAGCGACTGCCGACACAGAGGTAGCTACAGCCGTGGACTACCGTACTGCGTCTGCTGCTAATATAGACTGGATGATAATGATATAAAAAATATATATATATATCACTACTGCAGCCGGACAGGTAAATATTATATAATGACGGACCTGCTGGACACTGTCAGCAGCACTGCAGACTCCTAAAGTAAGCTACTAATAGTATCAAGAAGATAGAAAAAAAAAACACCACAGGTAGGTGGTATACAATTATGGATGGACGAGCGACTGCCGACACAGAGGTAGCTACAGCCGTGGACTACCGTACTGCGTCTGCTGCTAATATAGACTGGATGATAATGATATAAAAAATATATATATATATCACTACTGCAGCCGGACAGGTATATATTATATAATGACGGACCTGCTGGACACTGTCAGCAGCACTGCAGACTCCTAAAGTAAGCTACTAGTAGTATCAAGAAGATAGAAAAAAAAAAACACCACAGGTAGGTGGTATACAATTATGGATGGACGAGCGACTGCCGACACAGAGGTAGCTACAGCCGTGGACTACCGTACTGCGTCTGCTGCTAATATAGACTGGATGATAATGATATAAAAAATATATATATATTAGTACTGCAGCCGGACAGGTATATATTATATAATGACGGACCTGCTGGACACTGTCAGCAGCACTGCAGACTCCTAAAGTAAGCTACTTGTAGTATCAAGAAGATAGAAAGAAAAAAAAACTACCACAGGTAGGTGGCATACAATTATGGATGGACGAGCGACTGCCGACACAGAGGTAGCTACAGCCATGGACTACCGTACTGCGTCTGCTGCTAATATAGACTGGATGATAATGATATATAAAATATATATATATATATCACTACTGCAGCCGGACAGGTAAATATTATATAATGACGGACCTG